>NC_034429.1:1547314-1588714 GCF_002078875.1 Numida meleagris | reverse complement strand
CTTATTGATGAGCGGTGATAGCATGGGTGTAATATTATTGTTGCCTTTTTTGCAGACTGTGCTTTATTTATGGCGATGAGGTAGGAAACACAGCCTGCATAATTGAGGTTGTGCTGGAATGAAACATATGTGAGATATTTCTTAATTTGATTTCAGACGCCGCTTGCTCCCTGATCTCCTTTTCCTTCCATTTGTCTTCGCCATATGGATGCATTCATTCCTCCATCCCTCCATTACTTTGGAGACTCCTTCTTCTATGGGATCCAATTTTCCACTGGTGGAGGAGGCAGAAAAGCTGCCAAGGGTGGGAAGGAAAGCTCCTGTGTGGGACTGAGCATGGAAATAGGGGAGAGGAAGCTGGAGGGAGAAAAAAACCCTCTGCAAAGTGAGCATGGTGCGGATGCACTGATGGCTGGGCTAGATCATCTTAGTGGTCTTCTCCAACCTCAATGATTCTATGATGTCATGATTCTGTGATTCTAAGAAAAAAGGGAACAGAGAAAGAGGAATAATGCAAATTTTGTGGTTGTCAATGCAGGAGCATTCACCATTGGGAAAACCAAACCAAATAACAAGCAACCATTGATCCTGTACTTCACGTCCTGAGCCCCATCTCACCCTTCTCCCCATCTCACCCTTCTCCCCATCTCACCCCTCCCCTGACCCCATCCCTTCAACTGAGCAGCCCCCACCCTTCTGGCAACACAGCCCCCAATGGTTTTGCCCTGTATGTGTGTGCAGCTTCCTGTAGGCAGTGCCATCTCCATACTGAGCAAGCAGGAGAGGCTGTAGGAAACTAATTAAGCATTCTGTCCTCCTTTTGCCTCAAAGATGCTATGCAAAACCAAAGCCTATTGAATGTTCAGGCAGAATTCTTATTAATTTTATGGGGGAGATAGGAGAATAATTGCCTGGAAACCTGGTTTAAAGAATGGAAACAGACTGTCTCTTCTTTCTTACTTAATTTGTATTGACTTCTTCATTTTTATTTTTGGGAGCTGAAATTGTGGAGTGTGACTTTCAATGCTTTAAAATGTGTATTATATCCCCACTTAAGGAGTTGCTGTGAAGTGGGCTGGATGAGAGAATATGCACCAGCAAAAGAGTGACAATCATAAGGAGGCAGATGTCAGGGCTGGTGCTGCTCCGTGCACCTCAGCAGCGAGGCTCTGAGCTGCTGGGAATGGCTTTTGCCAGCTTGGGTGTGCAGGGCAGTTGCATCACCTGCGTGCATGCCCACCTGTGTATGCATCTCCCTGAGCTCCTTGCAGAGGGATGAAAAACTCATCAGCAGGGCAGGGGGAGAGGAATGCACAGCATGAAGCAGGAGGGATGGGGAGATTTTTTTCAGCACCTTTCCCTTTGCATGCAGCCACCATCTGCACCCTGTGTCCTGCTACCCAGGGCTCAGAGCTGCCCTGCACTGCAGACCACGCTCAGGGCAGAGGGAAGGCAGCAGGGCAGGGTTTGGGGGTGCAGCACCCCCCAGCCCCACACGGGAGCCATGCAGTAACCCTGCTCCTCTGTGCTGGGAGATTGGCGGTGACCTTTAAATGTCATTTCCAAATGCCAGCCCCAGCTAAGTGGCTACGAAACGCGGTGTTTGTTTGTGGTGATGGGGAGCAAGGGGCCTGAGCCTGAGCCCCTCATCTCCTGGTGGGAGCAAGGCAACAAGTGCTGGAGAAGGCAAAGACACCACGGCCACCATGACTTGCCCCAGGTTGGAGATGCAACTGGAACACCCCACCCCCATGTCCCCACATGCAGAATGAGAGCCATGCTGCGGGTCACGGCTCGGTGCACGCAGGCAGTTTTATTTTCTCCCCTTTGCGCATTTGCACACATTAGCCAACGCGGTAATGAGTTTCTGTATGGGAGCTCAAGTGTGGCTAAGAAAGGGCTCGCAGCAACGTGGACCTCAGCCGAGCTGCTGCGCTCCTGCACTCTGCAGCTCCTCCTTGGCGTAGCTTCCACCCCAGCATCCTGCTGAGGACCCGGGGCTGCGGGTGATGCTCAGTGGGTTGGGAAGGGGCAGCAGATCGGGTCACTGGCTTTGTGTAGAAATAGGGGTTCCCGTGGTGCAGAAATTGAGGCTTCCCTGGTGCAGGAACTGGGGGCCTCTTGGTGCAGAAATGGGGTTTCAATAGCGCAGAAGTTGGGGCTTCCCTGGGGCAGGAGTTGAGTTCCAATACTGTAGGATTTGGGGCTCCAGTGCTGCTGGGGGAAGTCAAGCCCCTCCTTCTGTCCTAACCTGTGGAAAACAGCGTGGTTTGCCCTGCTTCTTAATCACTATTAATTAATTAAAATGAACTAGTAGATCTAAAAAAAAAAATTAAAAAAAATCCCCAGCTCAATGTCGTATTTCAAATGCATCACAGTGTTTTTTCCACGCTCCTGAGCGTGTGCTTTGAATTAGACTTGGCCAGCAACCAGGGGAGGGGAGAGAAAATCGCTCAAGGTTTTGTTTTCCATTGCTCGGAGGTTCTGTGGGTGAACACAGTGTTCCCATATGGATGGTTCAGCACCAACCCGGGCACCCACTGCAGGATGAACCCACCCGACGTTGTCATCAAATGGAATAAAAGCGCCCGTGCTGCAATCGCTGCCTCGCTGGAGCTGTCAGCACTACCCAGAGTGAGATAGCTATCCAGAGGAAGGCGAAAGGCTTTGGCTACACAAATTGTATTTCCCTAGGCAGCAGATTAATTAAAACTATCAAGTGTTCCCAGCTTTTTGAAATTAACTTTGAAAGTGTTTGGATAAAAAAAAAAAGGGGGGGGGAATAAAGAAAAAAAAAGAGAGAGAAGCTTGAACATATTTTTTTTGTTCTTCTCTCTTGAGTACAAGGAAAGAGCAGAAAAAAAAGAAGGCGAATTCACCCCCCCCAGCCCATTCACATCACAGAGAAGAGCACAGCCCGGGGGAGCAGAACTGTGCTTCAGTGCAACACTGCGAGTTCAGAGCAGAGCTTGGGCCGAGCTCACTTGAAGTTGGGGTTCTGCAGGGCTGAGAGGAGCTATGTGGGTTCCCTAAGGGCTTCCTCTGGTTTTCCTTCTCTCCTCATCCCTGTCTGTCCTCATGGTGCTAATTGAGGGCAGGTGATGCTGTTCAAGTGGGAGGACCGGGGATGGAGGGTGGTGAAAGTCACAGAGTCCCCATCAACATTGCAACCCACGGCTGCTGGATTCTGGCTGTTCTGCTCCTCTGTGATTCCCCATGGGGGTGCAAGATGAGGCATCAGCTGTCAATAACACAGCAGATTCTCCAGCAGAGGCAGAAAGCGATGCAGGTGATGCATGCAATGCACACGATGCGTGGGGTGCAGGAGATGCATGCAATGCACACGATGCATGCAGTGCAGGTGATGCATGCAATGTGCACGGTGCATGGGATGCAGGTGGTGCATGCGATGCACACGATGCATGGGGTGCCGGTGATGCAAGGGATGCATGTGATGCATGTAATGCACACGATGCATGCAGTGCAGGTGATGCAGGTAACACTCTGGCCGAGCAGGATGCAGTAGCTGCGGTCGGATGCTCTGCAGCCCTGCATGGAAGGAACAAGAGGGAGCATGGAAAGCAGCAGGGTGCATTTTCAATGAGCATCTGAAGGAGGACGGGAGCTCCAGCGTGCCGGTGCTCATGCATAATGGAAACAGCTGGGGAGAGGCACAGGGATGCGCCCACGACGCCTGATATAAACTAGAGGCGATGGAGAAATAAAAAAGGGGGGGAAAATCCCACCCCAAAGCCCGTGTACAAGGCATTAGGGGCGATCAGGAAGAATCATGCTCAGCGCCGAATGAAGAGGCTGCGCCGAATATACAGGAGCTGGCTGCCTGGGGGGATGGCTCTGTGATCTAAGAGAGCAATCGGAGCGACGCTGCCTCGCTCCCCGCGGATGGGGGTTTTATTTCTCAGCAGGTTCGGCGGTGTGGTAGGTAAATTACGCTTCGTCGTGCTTCCTCAGGTCTTATTTCATGGCCCAGCGATGATTGTGCTACTGATCTTCCAAAGGGGGTTGTTGTGGGCTGGAGAGGCCTTGTAAATAAGGACGTGGAAACCTTCCAGGAGAGACAATGGCTAAGCACACAGTATAGGCAGTCTGTCTTATGGCACATAGGGTGAAATAAAGGTGTCCTGCCCCCTTGGCGCTGGTCCCAAGCTGTGCCTCCAGCACATACACGTACACATGCCCATGTTTTGCCCTATTCCATTCCAAGAGCTGAAATAAAACAAGCCGGGAGCAGCAGAAGCAGACCTGGGATCCCAAAGGGTCCTGGATCAAACCTAATTACTCTCCAAATGACTTCTAATCAGCTCTCCCTCCCTGCTCCCCGCAGCCTTGCAGCTCAAAGGAAGAAACAAATGCAAAACAAATCACTGGGAAACAACCCCCCCCAACTCCTCTCTCCCTCCCCCCTTCCCTGCAGGCTCAGCCAGGCTGCCTTGGTTCTGAGGTTGCAGTGCTGCTGATTTTGGGATGCTGGAGCAGCAGCAGTGGCTCCATCTTCGTTTCTTCACCCCCTCTCAGCATCCCCGTCCCCATTTTCCTGTTCATGCCATTCGCTTTTGTTTGGGGCCACCAGCAGCCTCCATCCGAAGCCACAGGTGCTGGGTTCTCCCTGGCCCAGGTTTAGCATCCTTTGGGTTGCCAAAGGCATCATCCCACTTTGACCAATGAAGAAGGGGCCCATGGGGGTGGGGGGGGTCTGTCCTCCTGCATGGAGACTGCAGTCTCCACAGTGCCACAGGAAGCTCTGAGGCCAGCCGTAGACATGTCCACCCTTTCCATTAGTTCAAAAAGGAAATAAAACAATATGAATAGAATCCATCAGATGCTTTTTATTTCCTATTTTTCTCCAACCTCCTGTCCTGCTGCCAGCAACACATCCAGATCCCCCATCCCATGGGTGGGATGGAGGCAGCAAGAACAGAGTGGCACAGGGACAGAGCCCACGAGGCTGGCCCTGCTCAGCACCAGTTGTAAAACACAACATTAGCACAAAGCCCACTCGGGCGCGTTCTCTCGATTACCTCGGAATTATAATTACACCGGCCCTTAATATGCCCACATCCGAGTAATTACAGTCGACTTACAGCCTCCGGCCGCGTCTGATATTAACTTTTAATCACCTCGCTCCTATGCTGGGGAAGAGATGGTTGTGGTGAGAGGGGTTTTGCCCTCTCAGCATCGCCTGTGTCCCCTCTGCATAAGGAAAAGTGCAGTGGGGAGGGAGCGATGTGTGCCTGCTGTCCCCCCAGTGACACACTAAGCAGCTCTGGTGCTTCAGCAAAGCTCACTGGTATGGGGAGAGGAGCCAGCCCTGGGGGTGGGAACTGAAAGCCAACCCCCTATGCAAGGGGAGAGCTGGGGTGTAGGCACCCAGCCCAAGGCAGAACTGGATTGTAGGGGAGGGATGGGCAGCAAAAAGAGGGGGAAAAAACCACTCCGATATAAAACACTCTCCCATGAGGACCCATTTTAAAGGCATTTTTAATTAACCGTGCCTTTCGCTGGAGCTTTGCAGTGGAATTATTGTACATTGAATAAACACCGGTTGATTATTAAGAACATATTTACTGAGCCCTAAGCACGCTGCAGCTCCTGCTGTAGGGAGCTGCTTGCTTCATGCTGGGAGCATCTCCGCTGCCCTCCAGAATGGTGGGATGCCCTGGTGACACATCACAGAGGAGCAGGAGGTTCCCTTCTTCCCTCTCCCATTTTTGTGCTTATTCCTCAGAGCTGATGTGAATGGGGACCTTGGGCTTTTCCCCCAAAGACTGATGGATGCAGGGATCTGTGTGAGTCCAGGGGGATGCTGAGCAGCCTGGTGGGGACCACAGTGCGGAAATTATGGCAACAGGTGGAGCATAGTTCTCCTGAACAAAAAAAATAATTACTTCAGATTTTATGAGGACAAAAAAGCGGAAATTAGGCAAATATGCATATATGAATGGGAACTCAGGTTCAAACAGGAGCAAATAGCCATAAGCCGGGCTCAGTTCCCATTGCGAGAGTGTGTGAAGAGTTAACAGCAGTGATTTCTGCCCCAAACGTGCCACGTCCCCACATTCTCCAGGATCTGCTCAGGAACGGGGTCAGCCTCCAGTTTGTGTCCCAAAAAGGGGCCAGGGTGGCTCTGGTCAAGGACCAGGAGGAGGCTTTGTGGCTCCCACTGCGTCCTCTTAAAAAGAAATTCATGGCTCCTGCCTGCCCAGGCCATCATTTTGTAAGGTTTATGCACAAACCGCATACGAGTAGACTGGAAGCATAAAATTATATAGGGCAGTTAATTGAAAAACTGCCTGCACCACATGCAATAATTGACATTAAGTGTTGTTTGGAGCAGGAAATCTCTTGATATTAAACTGCAGCGGCACTGGGGGAAGCTGCCCCATCGTGGGTCCTGCCTTCTGCTGGGGTTGCTCCAGATTTGGGATGGAGACAAAGCCTGCAGGTCACTGACTCAGGAGCCAAGGTTGAACATGCTCATCACATCGCCTTATTAGCAACACCATCATTTATGGACGTTTTTCCAAAGAGGAGCTATCAATATATTTATTTTGCTGCTGATGTAGAGCTGAGCTGCGCATAAGACTTCACTCAGCCTTGCCAGTATTCTATCAGCTCTTCGATCCATAGGTTCTCCCCCTGTACATATTTAGATCTATCTCAGAAGATGGCTTCTTAACCAAAATCCCTTTCAGCTCCCTGGGAAGGCGCAGGGAGCAGCATCCCCTTGATTCTCCCCAGTTGGGACCAGTTGGGCTCTGGAAACGAGGATGGGCACAGAGCAATCACAAGGCTCCCAACAGCTCGCTTATTTATTTGAGCAACGACAGCTGAGCTTTAAATATTTATAGTGCTTCCTAATGTCCTAAGAAGTGTACTGTAGAAAATAATCTGCAAAGAGAGCGAAGCCGCTGTGAGCTCACTGCAAATATCATTGTCTCTTTGCTGCTAAATCTTTGATGAGAGCTGGGGAAGAAGAGGGATGTGTGTGTGCTGGGATTGAACCCACCCGTGAGGGTTTGGCCTTCAGAGCCCTCACCTGTGGCACCAGCCCTATGGGGACTGGGGGGGTGCCAGGGCTGGAGCACACCATGCTTCAACGCAACAGAAAGAGGAAAGCATTTAATCAGCGCCTGCTTGAACTTCAAGGCTGACTTCATGACTTCATTGACCATTACGGCACGCCGTAAAAGTTTAATGGCTTTGACAAAGAGTAAAAATAAAAAGGAAAAGGAAATGCCCCGTGATCCACTTTTCCACCCCTTTTAGTTCTTAGAATAAATCTGCAAATAGGGAACTTATCATCTCTCGGTGAACGCGTCCCTTCCCCGCTGGCTCCGGGCAATCCCCACCTGTGTGGCTGTGTCACTGCGGTGTCCCCACCTCCATCGATCCCCAGCGCTCCGTGGGCACACTCCGAACACAAACGATTGCTGATCACGGATCAATAGCAACAAAACAACCCTGCAGGGCAGCTTTGCGACGGGAGGCAGCTTGTTGGTAAGAACAGAATCAGAGCTGACGTCCTGGGGAGAGGGAGGCTTTGAAGTGCACAGTGCTGCGGGGAGAGCTGGGGGGGACTGGGGCACGTGGGGGACATTGGTCCCCGTTGGGGTTTGGGTACTCATCCCTCACCCAGTGCAGCTGCGTAATGAACCCGGCGAGGAACGCGGGCAATTTTGTAGGGGAAATAGAAATGTATCTATAATTAATGATCCTCCAAGAACACGCGGCCCCTTATTAATGTAGCGATTTGGTGAAACATAATTTATGAGGCGCTGAGCTTAATCACTGACAAGATCCCGAGTCAGGCGTGCGGGAAGGGAGGGAAAGGGGAGTCACCGGCTGTGATTGTGCATTCAGAGGACACTTGTATCATCCAGCACTCCTGGCAGGAACAAACCCCTCATGATACGGCTGGAGGGAACCTGATGCAAGAAAGCAAACGCAAGCCAGCAGCGTGCTTGCAAACATCCTTTCTGTGAGCTCCGTGCTCATGAGAAAATCGATAGACCCAAACGTGCCCTGCCAAAATGCTCTTCTCCATCCATGGAGAATGGATGGAAGGTGGGAAATTCTCCTCTCCATCCACGGAGCACGGTGGAAGGGCTTCTGGGGAGACTCAGGGCTTCCCATAGCCCCGCAAGTGATCCTCCTTCTCTGCAGGACACGTTTGCAGCAGGTGAGACCTTATATGGGGTCCTACAAGTGAACCTGGAGCTAAATTCCCTCACACACAGATTGCATGGGGCCAGGCTGCAAAGTCAGACATCCAGGGTTTACACACGGAGATTTCTGGTGGAATAGTGTTTCCACATGTTTCTATGGGAAAAACCCTTTTGCAGGGAAAATGGAAAATGGAAAACACTGACCTGGTTCTGATTACCCGAGCCTGGAAACCCTCGTGCGCATTTTGATTTTTCAGTCTTTTTAGTGAAAATCCTCGGCATATGTCAAGCAGCACACGAAGCGCGGGGCGGGGGTGGCAGTTGGTGGGGAGATATTCCCCGTCAGTGCTGGAAAGGGCCCAAAGCAAAACCAGCCCGAAACAGCAGTGGGTTTTGCAAAATCATCTTCTCATTTCCCATTCCATCCCCGGCTCCGACTTTGGATGCTCAGCACTTCTGCAAAGCGGTGCAAGCTGTGATGCCACATGCTCTCTGCTGAGCTACCAGAGCCCCTCTTCTTTAGCTTTTATGATTGGGAGCCATTAACAATTAAACAGCGCTCTGTTATTTATCTTTTGTCTTGCAAAAGATCTTAGAGACCCCAGGCATAAGCCAGGACCCCGGCTGCAAGCAGCAGCATCAGTGCGCCTGCATTTAGCATGGCAAGCAAGAAATCTGGTGGCAACATTTCTCCTGTGACAGCCCCCTCCCTGCAGCAGCTCTCTGCCCGCTATGTGGTTTAAATTCATTTTAGCAGTGATTAAAAAACCCTCATGCATACGCAGAACGGCACACCGAGAGGTTTTTAGTGGATGTTTCCCAGCTGATGGCAGAGCGGTGACAGCAGCACCACGAGGTCCCTGTCCGAGCCACCAGCCCCAGACTTTGCTGTGGGTTGGGATGGGATGATGGACATCCCATTGCGTGGAGGCGGCCACGAAACCCTTTGGGTTTGCCCCGGTGTGGGGACAGAGGAGCTGCAGGCAGGCAGATGGACAGACAGAGCCCCACGCAGCTCTGGCCCCTTTCAGGCACCACCTCGACGCTTCCTCAAATCATGCTCCAGTCCGATAAGCATTTGCTTTAAAATGATAATTGCACAGTACGGGCTAAAGCACAGCAGCCGCCGCATGAATATTCATGTGCGGAGGGACCGGCGATGCGCTGCTTTCAAAGGGAAGCCAGTGGCACGGCTCTGATAGCAGCTCCGTGGGAAATGGCATCTCTGCTCAGCCAGAAATTTGGGGTTCTCTTGTCCCTTCTCCCCCCAGATGCTCACAGTGCTGAGGAGCAGCCCAAGCAAGCAGCGATGCTCTGGTCTCTGTGCTGCGTGGTGCAACCTATAGGCACCTGTATAGAGCCAATTAAACCCACCCTGACTGCCACCGACCCCACCGAGGTCACTGTGACATCCATAAGGAAAAAGAGCCCCAAAATCAATTATCCCAAACTCGGTGACGAGGCGGCAGCCCAAGCTCAGATTTCCAAGGGGACGTGTGCGTGCCGCAGCCAGCCCCGCGCTCGCAGGGTGGTTTAATTAGTGTGATTTATGTCGCCTTCCATTGATTGGGTCCCCGGAGCTTCGGGAATCCATCAGAGGGAGAACGGACGGCATCGATCGGTCGGTCCGAGCCCCGCGCTGGGACAACCGCGACCACAGCGGTGGTTAATAAGCAAGAGTGATGCTTGCAAGTGTGCTGCGTGGAAAGCAGAAGTGAGATGGGGATGGAGCTTGGTTGTCCCAACCCTGAAGAGAGCTCATCCTGCACCTGAGCACAAGGAAGAACTAAGCAATGAAAAGCAATGATTCGCGGTGAGAAAGCAAACTGAGCCTCCAGCAAAGCAAAATCCTTGAGAGTGCACAAAAATGAAGGGGTTCAGCATCTTAGCATGAGCATCCGCTTGCACAGAGCATCACGGCCCCATTTGCTAGCAGAGAACCTTCCTGGACTGAGCTGCTCCTGCTTTGCTCCAGAGCGCTGAGCTCTTTTTCTTGCTCTTGGTTGAGTTTCTCTTCTCTCTTGATCCTAATAAAAACTAAGTGAAAGCGAAATGAAGGCAAAAAGCTTTTGCAGGGCGAGGACGGAGCAAGGCAATTAGTTTGTGCTCTTGAAAATTATTCACTAATTGTGCAAGGAATTGTGTACAAAAAGGGAACTAATAAAAGAGATTTAATTTGATGCTGGGAAGGGAACGAGAGCGGAACGAGCAGCAGAACGCGGCTGAGTGCTAATGGGCTCTGCTCGGCGTGTCCCCGAGCAGGTACCGCTCGACAGACGTGCAATTGAATCTGGAGGCTTTGGGGACAGTGCTCAGAGCAAATTACCCATGACGGCGCGATTGCTTTCTCCCCAAGGACGGGATCATTGCTGGGGAGAGCACTGCGTCCCGGGCAGCGGTGCCGCATTGCTCTGGGTATGGTGGGCAATGCCCTCATTTTGAAGATGGGGACACTGAGGCATGCAGCTCTGTCTCCCTATGGGGTATCCCTGACCCAAAGATCCCCAAATGTCCCTTGAATGCACTGGGAACTGCAGAGAAGCCAGATCTGGTGCGGCTGGCATGAGGCCATGGTGCCAGCGGTCTCGCCCCTGGCGCCAGCTCGTTCTGCAGCGTTTCCTTGGCTCTGCAAGGAGAAGGGAAAGGAAAAACTTCAGTAAGGGAATGAAATGCCTGAGGGGAACCTGAAGGCCCCTTCGGCAACAAGCTGTGAGACAGAGGCTGAGCAAAAGCAGAAAGCTGGGCTTTTTGTGGGAAGCGTTCCGAGAGCGAGTGCGGTGCTGTTGGGAAGAGGAGGGCTTGGAGGTATCACAGCGGTGGGTGTTGTTTGGGAGATCAGTGCCAGCCCTCTGTGATGTGTCCCCAGCACCCTCAGGCATCTGGAGGGCCGTCAGCCCCACAGGTCCCAGCCCAAAGCCAGCATCTCTTTTTGGCACCAAACAAGCCAGCTGCTCCATCTGAGAGCACATCTGTATTTCTCCTTTGTTGTTAGCGATCCCCTCCAAAGCTCTGGCAGAACTGCTGGGGATTTTGCATCAATCCTACAAAAAAAGCCTCCCTCGGTGCCTCTTCTTTTTCCTCAAATAGTCAGGGAAATGCTTTCAGACAGCATTGCTGGACCACGAGCACAAGGGAGCATAAATTTGGCAGTGCATCTGGATGGCACAGGACAGCAAGCAAGCGGCTGTTGGAAGACAGGTGTCTGCACCCCAGGAAACAGCCTGCAAAGCCCAGAAGGGATGGAGACGTCTCTTGAGAAACACAGAGAATTAGAAAGAGTTGAGATCAATAAAAATGTTTCATCTCCACTCTTCCTGATGGACAGGAGCGCGTGGGGAGGGCTGCGTGATGGATGGGTGTATCTGAAGGCAGCTGGATGAACAGGGAGCCCTAAATGAGACTGGATGCATTTCGGGGGATTGTTTTGTTTTGATGACTGCTTTGGTTCCTCTCCCTGCATACCCTCTGGGCCCACACCCAGGGATGCATCTCCGGGGCTTGCAGGGAGCAGCAGAGCTTCTCTGGGTGCCCACAGCCCCAGGGATGGGAGCTGCAGGGAGGGGACGGCTGCAGCCCCGTTATCGTCCTGTATCTCTTTGACAGGTCCGATGACATTTATGGTTCTGAAAGCTTCAATAAAAAGCACTTTAGCCACAACCTAATTTCCAGTCAAATTCCACCACCTTCCCCCCTCCTGGATTAAAATCAAGGCTTGGCTTGCTGACAGCCCATCAGGCACATCCCTGCCCGATGTGCATCTCACACTCGGAATCCAAGGACAAAAAATTTGCTAAATGACTCGAAAATGACACAGAGAAAGAAAACTGCGGCTGGACGCTGACATCCCTGCAGCAGTGACAGCATCCCTGGCTCTGTGCAAAGGGGAGATGTTCCATGGATCTTCCATGGGTCTCCCATGGGTATTCCATGGGTAGTCCATAGACATTCCATGGGTATTCCATGGGTCTTCCATAGATATTCCATGGGTTTTCCACAGATTTTTCATGGGCCCTCCATTGCATGGGTCTCCCATAGGTCTTCTGTGGGTATTCAATAGATATTCCACAGGTCTTCCATGAGTCTCCCATGGTATTCCATGGATATTCCATAGGTATTTCATGGGCCTTCCATAGATACTCCATGGGTATTCCATGGGTCTCCCAAGGGTATTCCATGGGTAGTCCATAGACATTCCATGGGTCTTCCACAGGTATTCCATAGATATTCCATGGGTCTTCCATAGATATTCCATAGATATTTCATGGGCCTTCCATAGCATGTGTCTTTCATGAATCTCCCATGGGTATTTCATGGGTATTCCGTAGATATTTCATAGGCCTTCCATAGATATTCCATGGGTCTCCCATGGGTCTCCCATGGATCTTCCATGGGTATTTCATAGACATTCTATGGGTCTTCCATAGGTCTTCCATGGCTCTTCTGTAGATATTCCATGGGTCTTCTGTAGGTTTTTCATGGCTCTTCAGTAGTTCTTCCTTGAGTATTTCATGGGGTTCCCCACATATGAATGTTTGGATCTGTGTGGCACAGCTCTGGATGCAGAGCTGGGATCTTCCAGCTCCGTCCAACCTCTGCTATCACCACACACTCCAACATCTGGATGTCATCAGAATGAAACAGTTTACACTCGAGTGCAGCAAATGTTTGGACAGCGCTGAAACAAAATGATACGACGTTACGGAAATACCGCTACAGGATTTTGATCAGATTGGGATTATAAAATAAAAGAAATAAAATAAAATATAAATAATTATAGGAACGTCTCCAGGTTTCCAAAGGGAAAAGCACTGGTTCAGCAGTGATGCTCATACTGTCAGTGAAGGAAAGGGATTTTTAAAACCAGTCTCCCACTGGCTTTGTGATTTGTAGTGGCATTTATGCTCCACTTTTCAGGGCTCTCTTTCAGCTCCGGATCCAGCTCTGACCTTCTGCTCCTGCACCGCTCTGAAGGCAAAGAGCAGAGAACAGCCCCGAACCACCCAGCTGGAACTGGGGGGGGAAAGGGAAGGAAACACGCAGAGGCTCCTCCAGATTTTCCATAAGGGAAAGCAGAGGGCTCAGCTCCCACGCCAGCAGTGCTAAGTGAATGCCAAACACCAGCAGAGCGGCACTTTATTTTCACTTTGCTCAGGTCTAAGTGACTGCAGAGCAATGGGAAACGAGGCCCCTGAGCCCCGGGGGCAGCACTCGCCCGCCCGCATTTGCTATCCACAGCACAATAAGCCACAACACGGGATTAATCTCAGCCCTGCATTATTCAGGCTCGTTGCTCGGGAGAGTCCTGCCAGGTTGAGGCTCAGTGCATCTCATTTCTGCGCTTTGCCACTCGCCGTAGTATCAAAGGTCCTTATTTAATGGTCGCTGCAATTTTATGCAGACAAATTGCCTTTGAACTCAAGGGCTGTAAGCGAGGCTGTGGGTGTCGCTGGGTTGGAAGTTTTGAGTCCTCAGGCATAGAACTAATCACAAAATCCCAAAATCCTCTCTTCCCTATGACTCTCTATAGCCTCCAAAGCTCCATTGTGCTCTCCCTTCCTCTGCTTTTTTTAGGAGGCTGATGAGATGGTCTGAAATATTTGGCTTGTCTCAAGGCGACTCTGCTGGCCCGTGGCTCACACGTGGCCATAGGTCCTCAGGCTGGATCGAGCCCTGTGATCTGACACTGCTGGCATGTGCAATGCATGCTCATGGCTGGGACAGGACACAGAGGGCAGGAGCTGGAGCTAGGTACAGATATCTGTACCACCACTGCACATTCCCCTGGAAGGGTTAGAAGTGGGCACAAAGGGCTGAGCATCCTATGGGGCACCCTCAAGAAGGGAAATGTAGTGGAAATGCTAAGTCAGGGCTTGAAGCAGTGATGGAGCACCTGGTGGGAAGGCAGGGCCAACCCAGGGAAGCTCAGGTGCATGCAATGACCTGAGTGATGGAAGGGACGGAGCCAGGATCCACCCCTTCCCAGACCTCATTTAAGGGTTGGCAGTGGAGATGAGGAGATCTTGCTGGAGATTCCTTTTTTCCATGAGGCCTTTTGAAGGTAAGCAGCTTCTTTCCTTTATTTCTGTGCCCACAGCTGTTGCGTTTGAGCCAACCCTCACTTGCTGCAGCCTGGGACCTTGCTGCTCTGTTGTCATTGCTGTGCTTTCCATCCCATTACAGGGAAACAGAGCAGAAAGGAGATGGATGCATGGGGTTCTCATGTCCTTGCCCCCAGACCACAACCTCTTCCCCCTGAATGCAGTAGGGTCTCAACCACTGCTGGGGGAACTTCACCATGTGAAGCTACTGAAGGAATCACATCCAGATGCACTTCCCCCATCACGCTGCTTCCTCTCCTCCCTTCTATCTGCCCTTTGGTTCTCTGCCCCTTTTCCCTCTCCAGAGCGTGCTGGGTGAGTAGGGAAGGGGCATTGGTATGCTTCTGAGAGACCTTGGGACTTCAGGGATTTATTTTAATCCAGTCCATTAATCAATTTCTCTGTTGAAATTGAATTAACTGTCTTTCATCAACATCACATCCTGGGACTCAAACACAGGCGCTGGCACACAGGAATGCAGATGAGCAGCCCTGCACCTCTGCAGCTGGGGCAGTGATGCTGCGAGCCCAGCTCACCCTCACTGCTTCCTCCATAGAGCTACAACCAGATCCTGCTCCTTCCTGCTCTTCATATTGGGGCAGGGTGGGGAATGTTTGCTCAAAACTCAATTTAAAATGAAAGCAAATCAGATCTGGCTTCGCGTTTTGAAGGCAAAATGCTTATTACTCCCCTCTCCCTGCCACTGGGGTCCCTAATGCTATGTAAATTTGACAGCGCTGAAAGGAGCCATTCCTCATATCTGTGCCTGGAAATCCCCTTTCTGCCACCAATTCTCATGGAATAATTGAATGTAAGTGGGGACAACGACAGCTGTCAGCTCACACGTGGTCCTGTGCCAACGTCCTGTGGGTCAGCAGCACCGTGTCCATGCAGTTCCCATTGCCTCCCACTGGGGATAGTGCTCCCCATCCCCCCCACCTGCTCCCATGGGTGCAGCATCTGCCAGAGCTCTTCCACCAGCACCCATAGATTTCCAACCAGACAGCAAATCTGGGCTCTGGGTAGTTGCTCTTTCTTTAATTAATCTTCAGCCATTAGTTCTTAGTGGCTTAACCTGGAGCAAGGTGCAAGGAATGTATTGCTATTGCGAATTGGTTCCCAGCCTTGGCCTAAAGAAGCAAGGAATGGGAGCAGAATTTGCAAAAGGGAGAGTCGCTGCATTATTTAAAAATTTGCTGATGAATAATTTAGTCAAATGAGCCCGCGAACGTTAGACAATATTGCATTACAAAATAAATCAATTACAATATGCGGAAGAAAACCTCCTCCTTGGCTCATTGAAAAGCACTGCAAAGGCAAACAACGTCCCCTTTATTAAAAAAAGAGAAGTTTTAAATAAGATTCTGTTAGGATAACCGAGGCACCACCGCAAGCAGCTCAGCCACGGAGCCGTGGAGGGGAGGAAGCATCCTCCTCTCCCTCCATTAACGTTCTTCTTGGTTAACTTGGAGCCCAGGATGCATCCCAGCGCAGGGAGCAGTTGGGTGAGCTGTCTGCAGATACACATTGTTAACATCCATGTGATGGAGCAGAGAGAGCTGGGGTGGGAATACCCATAGAGGCTGCAGTGGGGCATAGGATGCTCTAGGATATATAGAGCTCCTTGAAGGCAGGAGCCTCTGGGAAGCTCTGTGTGTATATATGTACAGCCCCATAAATATGGGGCAGGCTGGCAGCCAAGCAGCGCTGGGGGACAAAGGGAATTTCAATTTCTCCCTGCCCAAGCAGAAGTCGGGCTGCAGTTAGTTATGGCTTTATTCAGGGCTTGAAGGTTTTAGGGAGGGAGAGAATTAAGGCTCCTCGGCCGAGTGCCAGGCTGGGGCACCTGTGTGCTTAATTGAATCCTGAAAACGAGTTAAAATGTTAAGCCTCCTCCTGTCAGCGGTAATTGCCTGTCGGCTTGATGGAGAAACCTCTGCACGTGGCCAGTGTGCGTGTGTGCATGCACTGGTAGAGCACAGGGTGATGGGTGCTGCCTGAGCATGGTTCTCCTCCCTGTTTCTTCTCCCAGGAGCTGGAAGGAAGGCAGGACTGGAGTCAGCATGTGCTGCCCTTCCCCAAAATGAGGATAGTTGGAGCACCCCATCCAGCAGCGAGGTGGGCAGCTCTGCTACCCCTAAAAAACAAGGTTGGTCTTGGTGATCTTAATGTCTTTTCCAATCTGGATGACTCTATGGGAACGGTGGTGATGGGCTGGTGGTTGGGCTCAGTGACCTTGGAGGACTTTTCCATCCTTAATGGTTCCATGAGAAGGACAAGGCAAGGATGGGGGGACAGGGAGGGGCTGCTAAAGGGATAGCACACGGGGAAAGCCAGCTGGAAAAGCATCACACAGCCTCCAAGCATCATCTGCTTCATCGGCTCCACCAGGCTTTGGGGAAACCAAGATGCTGTGGGATTTGGGATGGATTTGGGTGCTTATCACCCCGGGGTGACCTGCACTGGGAGCAACCAACAGTGTTTGGGATGCTGGCAGTGACACTGAGGAGTGAACGCAGCCTTCCTGCACCAGCACAGACTGGCTCAGGACCACGCACTTCCAGCACATGTTCCAGCCTTTCTGGAGCTGTGGGAGAAACAGGTTTCTCTCGCGTTAATTAAATCACAGAAGAGGAAATGATGGCGTGGATAAAAGCAGCAAGCACGGAGCAGCTGGGAGCCGGTGCGGGGCTGCGCTAATGACGGCTGATTTCGCGTTAGCACAACTGCCTTTGGTTCGCAGACAGAAATATGCTGAAGCAGAGGCTTTTGTCAAACCGGGGCCAAAACACATCTGTGAATAATTGAACAATATTCATGTCGGAAGAGTCAGCAGTTTGTCACTGGCTTCCTCCGCGTGCTTGGAGGACGGGAACAGCTTTCTGCAAGCAAGAGGAAGGAGGTGAAGGCAGCTCCAGCAGTACGTCAGCAGCCTGAGAGTGTGCAGAAGTGATGCTGAGACCTCCTGGGTGCATGTACAGCTTATTTCTGCCCCACGTTTCTGCTGTCCTGTGAGTGGGCAGGAGGGAATCCACGAGGAGAGGACTGCGGAGGCAGCTCCCCAGCCCTGCATCACTTCTCTCCCCTCCAGCAGGCAGCTGGCCCTGTTAACGAGGGCCTTTGGAATTTGATTGGTGATGGGGTGACCTGCAGGAACATCTCCATTGATTGCACTCAGTGCCCGCTGTTGGTATTTAGGGACTGGTAGCACTGCTCCATCCCCTGCAGCCTCCGGGGTTCTCCTGTTGATCCCACATCCAGGAGGAGCAGCACAGCCACGCTGGGCTTTGTGTGCAGCACCAAGCTGCCTGCAGTAGCAACCCCGAGCGCTTGCAAACTGGGAAACCAGTGTTGTTGTAAGGAAAGCGATGGGAGGGGATCAAAAGAATTTGCAGCAAAACCACAAAACATCTCATCTTTTAAAGAATTCCCACCCTCGTTTGTAAAACAGAGCTTGGCCTACAAAACAACACCAGCAACACTGTTCTTGCTGCCGTGCTTTCAGCTGAGGGAGAAAGAAATCAGCTTTCCCACTGCAGCCTCTGGCCCTGGTGCTCTCCCTCCAGCCATGCACGCTGCTCTCCTGTTACCTTCAGCAGTGTGACAGAGCGTGCATCTTGCAGAGCTCCTGCACACCTCTGTAAACCTGCAGCAGTGCAAACAGGAGTAAATGAGGGTTCAGGGTGACACTACTCCTGGACAACTGAATTTGTTTGTTTGTTTTTTTGCCCTAAACAACCATCCTTCTGCCCTAGCTTTCCTGTCCCCAAAGGGCACCGGCACATCCCCAACCCTAACCCCTTATCCCTAATAACCCAACACTAACCCTAACACGAACCCATCATGGACTGGTGGGAATGGGTTTGGGATAGCATGAAAGAGGCTCCAGGGCTTTCAGTGGCATTATGGCAACACAGATGCCAGCGAAGATCCTATTTGGCATTTGGAGGCATCACATAAGTGTGTACCATGGGAGCTGATGGCAAAATCCTATTTGCTCCCCATGGGGATGTGACACCACAGCCATGCCCTCACTCCTGCTCCCCAAAGCAAACCATGCCATTTGCTTTTCTAGGTCTTAAAACCCAATGGCTTTGGGTTTCTCATCCTTTCCTTCCTCTTGTCCACTTGGAAAAAGTTTTGAGTTCCTCTGCAATGCAACGAGGGCCAGCAACCTCCCAGAGAAAAGGAAAAGAAAACCGTGATTGGCACAAAACCATCTGAGCCCGATCTCAGAGGCTCTCAGGAAAATAACAAATATTGTGAGAACCGTAATAAAATTTGGAGAGCTGGCAGCTCGGAAGCCATAAATCACCTCTTGGGCTGCCGAGCAGCAGCATGTGGTGAAGCTGCATTGTGCCTGCCTAATTGGAGCGGGTCCGTCACCATGTCCCACGCTGCTCCTTGGAGATGGGGCAAGGAGAGGGACCGCTGGAGCTGCCACATTTGGGGACCTTTGTGCATGGAAGTGATGGGGCTGAGTGTCCAATTCAAAGCCCATCAGTCGACTCTCACTCGCTCCCCCACCTCCAGGCGAATGCTTTCCCATCTCCTTGGCTGGGAGCTGCCATATGGATTCGATTCTGTTCCTGGAATTTGCTCTGCAACACATGCGTAAAATGAGTTATTTTCACCCCGGCCCAAAAGCTGCCATTCCGCCACGTTTCCCTTTGACCTACCCTGCTCCTCCAGCTTATTTATGGGCATAATTACACCACGCTATTGATTTTCTGACAGCTGTCCTGATGGTAACTATTTTACGGAATCAAGCTCATTTCTTCGGCGAGGGTTTTCGCAGCCCCTGGCAGCCCAACGAAGGCAGCTGATGCAAGAAATCACCTTATTTCTGAGATACCTGCTCCTGTGGCAGAGCAGCTGGGTGTGACCCAAGCACTGGGGGCTGCCTGCAGGGCCGTGTCCCCTCTTGTCACCAAGGCAGGAGGTGCGTGGAGGCCAGTGGGCTGGCGAGAGGGGCTGGCTGCCAAGCAGCTTGGGTGGGAGCTGGAGAAGCCTCATCCCGGGTGTTCTGGCTCAGACTTTCCCCTCCTAGCATAGGGTGCCAGGAGAAATGTCAGGGCCTTGTGGGGATTTCTGACACACTTTTCCATCCTGGGCAAGTCAAAGCAATGGCAGTGTTAATGGAATACAGAGCTGAAGAGAAATAATAATAATAAAAAAACTTAAATCAACTGAGTATTGAGAGAGTTTTTTTTCCAGAATAAGGATTCAAGTGAAAACACATTGAAGCAGCAACATTTCCAAGTGATGTGTAAAACCACCATGAATTCCTGTGCGTGGGAGGGGAAAAAGAAAGCCCCAAACCAACTTTCTCTGTCTCTGTTCCACTCGTGCTCTGAGCCAAGAAGCTCCGTCCCCAGGCAGGAACAGAAACCTCTGGGCTCAACAGATCCCCAAGGAAGCTCCAGGCGCATGCATCGCATCCAATGCATGGTGGGAAATAAAGGTGAGCACAGAGGGGCACATCTTGCAGCCTGACTTGATCCCCGGTCCTGAAGAGCAAGCAGAGCCCATTGCTTGGATCCAAAGAACCTCGCTGACCATCAGCAGGAGGGCAGAGCAGCCCAGGTGCAGTCAGGTATTAATTAGACACATTGTGGTGCTGAGTGCCTCTTGTCCATCCAAAGCCACGGGGATGCCCACTTGTGCAGGGGCATCGCTCTGCAAAACCAAAACCCAAATTTGGGGGTGGTCGGGGGGCACCGGCTGCGCTTCCGAGCACGGCAGCAGCGCAGTCATCCTGCTGCCATTACTGCAGTGTAGGATGCACCAGCTACAAGAGATGGTTGTGGTCCCACCAAAAAGAGGGTCCCAGAGCAATAAGGAGACTTCCCAAGTGCTGCAATCCATCACGCTCCTGCTGGAGGACGGAGCAGTTGGTTTTCCTCTATATTCCCTTGTCTGGGAGCAAGGGGCTGTATAATGGTGTGGGAGCTAGGGATGGGAAAACAAACCCAGTGGGGAACAACCTCTGCTCTGAAGCATGAATTCAATGCATATGCCCAGCCAAGTGAATGCTCAGCTGTGCTGGAACCCTTCCTTGGGAGAGTGCTAGAGTTAATGGCCTCATGTTGTTGCACAACTGGAGGCTGAAGCTGGGTATTAGGAACAGTTTCTTCTCAGAAAGAGCGGTCAGGCATTGGAACGGGCTGCCCAGGGAGTGCTGGGGTCACTGTCCTTGGAGGTGTTCCAGAACTGTGGGGATGTGGCACTGAGGGATGTGGTTACTGGGCATGGTGGGGAGGGTTGGGGTTGGACTTGAGGATCTTGGATGTCTTTTCCAACCATAATGATCCTGTGGTTCTAGGATCTGTGGTCAGTGGGTACGGTGGGGTGGGCTGGGGTTGGACTTGGAGATCTTGGAGGTCTTTTCCAACCATAATGACTCTATGGTTCTAGGAACTGCTGTGCAGAGGTCACACCGCAGCCTGGGTGGGATGAGCCCCGTGCTTGGGGGTTGCAAAACCAGCAGCCAGAGGGGCAGCTCAGCAACAAAGCGCCTCTTTCATCCCAAGGATGAAGTTGGCCAACACACACACACGGAGCAGCCCCACGCCATCCATCCTCCACAGCAACGTGGGTGAGCAGCACACCGTAAATTCACAGCACAACCCAACCCCTGGGCACCCAGCCCTGGGCAGCACCGAGCAGCAGCGTGCTGCTCTTTTTCCTTTATTAACCAGGAACAGGTCATAACAAGGGGCAGCCATTAGAATAATTAGACCCAGTGAAAACAAAAGTGTTGGGGGGGACACTGCGAAGTCAGTAATTGAAGCCAAATAATGAATATTTAACTATCTTAAGTAAAGTTTAATTAAGTTATCCTACGGCGGAGGCTTTTTGCAGCATTACTGTGGCTTTCAAGCACATTAAGGTGAGCCAAAAATAACCGTGCCAGGGACACGGGGCGCTCCCCCTCTGCTCAGCCCATGGGTTTCATTAGCAAGGAGCTGCATGAACTCAAGCACTCGTGCATGGCTTTCAGGGGCTTTGCCCTGGGTGGAGGAGAAGGCTGAGCTGCTGTGATGAGCTGCCCTGCACCCAGATCACTCCAAACGGGAGCAAACAGCTGCTCCCACTTTGGCATGGCAATGCAACAAGTGGCTGTAGCATCCTCATCTCAATTGATCCTCCAGTTCACTCTGCGTTGAGACGCTGCCAGATTCCTGCTGCCTGCCCTGGGCAGCACAGGAAATCTCTCCAGGGCCGGGACCAACGGAGACCTTTTGGGTTCACTCCATAAACCCTCTCCTGGTCCCACCCGTGACCGGAGGTGCCCCCGCCTCCAGGAAGGAGTCAGCGCTGATTGCTCCTTGAGCAAAACCCAAATTCATTAGCACGCTTCCCCTCTCTCCCAGGTTTGCCCTTTAGAGCTCTCAGCGATGGCTGTTGATGAGCATTAACTTCCCCTCCGAGCACACCTGATGAACAACAGCCTTAATGTCACCCGCTAATTGCACAGCGCTCCATCTCCAGCAGACGATGCTCCATTAGTGGCGGTCCCGCGCCAGCTCTGCTCTGGCGGAGGGGATCCAGCCCCCTGCACCCCAGCCCCACTCTCACAAAGCTCCGCTCCGGCAATCAGCTCCAGAACTGCGGGGCCGCTGAGTGATTCCTAACAACACCCATCAGGTGCACGAACCTTCCTGTAATTGCCTGTCCTTCTCGGGGCTCTTAAAAGCTTTCCGCTGGAGGAGAACAGAAGCTCCTTGTCAGAAACAGGCTATTATACAGATGAAAAGAGCCCCCACTCCCCACCTCTTGGTTGTGTGTGTTGGGTATTTTTTTTTTTTCCTTCTTAATGTTTTATTTTCCACTGCCATGCTCCTCTCCCAAGCTATTATGGCAGGGGGTGAGGCACAGCTAAAAGGGCAGCGCTTGCATGCAACATCCCCGCTAGGGAGGGCTTTGCTGGGCAGCTTTAGGGAGGGCACAGCCTTTAGCACGAGCCTCGATGCACACAGGACCATGCAAGTCCACACTCTTGTTGCGGAGTTCATAATGCATACGGTACACATTGCAAGCGATGCTCTAAGGACCTGCATCCCCAAACCCCAGCGCAACATCCCAAAACCCCTGGAGGTCCGTGAGCATCGCATGGCTCCTAGTGCACGCAGAGCCATGCAAGTCCACGCTTTTGGCGCAGAGTTTCTCGTGCACGTGGTATAAACTGGCAGCAATGCCCTAAGGACCCGCATTCCCAAACCCCAACGCAACATCCCAAAGCCCTCAGAGGTCCGTGAGTGCAGCTCAGAGCCCGCAGGGCACTGCAGTGCAGCAGCACCCAGAGCCTTTGGGGGACGCAATGCATATGTGGGATAATGGCAATTAACATGGCTTCAAAGCCGGCCCACGGAAGGCATTTCAAACAGCTTCCCACCCGTCTGCTGGAGATCAAACCGCTGCGCCGCTGACTCATAACGCTTCATTAGCGATGTGCCAGCAATTAATTCAGCTCTTGATGATGTTCGGTCACTTTTATTCGCAAGACTGTGATTTCCATCTCCTTTACGCCGGTTTGGCTTTAGCGTCTCCTTGGGAGCAGGTTGCAAAGCAGCAGAAGGAAGCAGGGCAGAAACTCGCTGCTTTCCAGCATCCTCTGCTCGCTGTGATTTCCCACATCTTTCTTTGAAACCGGTGACTCTCGGAGGCACGGAGCTCAGCTTGGACAGGCTGCTGGGCTGATGCAGTCTGACAGTGCTTCCACTTGGCTGCTGTGCGGATCAAGGCGAGGAGAACGGGGATTTTCCCTTTGAACCAGTGCTCAGCCCGCTCGCCGGGGTCACTTAACGTGGAAAAATGTAATTCTCCCTGGAAATAGCCCATCACAGTGCCACCCAGCAGAGCAGAGGGCAGTCCTGCGCAAAGCTCCGGCACGTGGCACCTCTTGGCATCCCCCAGCCCCACCTCTCCTTGCCCAAAAGCTCCTGCCATCAGCCCAAATCTGCCCCATGCAGCTGGATGGAGCACAGGGCTGGGATGCAAACCCTGCTGCATGCAGCATGGGCTGCACACACCTTCCCCTGCAGCAAGAGAGGGCCAGGAGAGCCCCTAACACCAAAGACCGCCTTGAAAATCTGATTTTTGCAGCAAACGAATAGGGCAGGGGTGAGATGCAAGCCAGCCCTGATTGCATGGAGCAATTTTTCCCCCAAAACAAACCTCGGCGCGGCTGGAAGCCCAGCACCAGGCTGGGAAGTGACACCGTCCCTTCCTACCTGCAGCGAAGATTTAAATGCTCATTTTGAAAGCTCAGCTCCATTAAAGATTTATCTCCCTGCACAGCCACGGGAACTGGGGCTGCCACCGCCGCCCGCTTCGGTTGTGTCAAATGCGCCGTACCAAATTGGAATTTGGGGCCTGAAAGGATTCGACAATGCCCCTTTCTTCCCCGCGCTGTCCCCAGAGGAGGTGGCACTGAATAGATGTCCTCTTTGATTCAGGGAGAGGATTTTTCTCCCCGCCTGTAATTGCCTCCAGCACGGAGCTCTGTGCATTTCCCAGCAGTGCCGGCACAGTGGGGGTTTGCAGAGGAGGGGATTTGCAGGGTGGGCGCAGAGCCCTGAGCTGCTCAGCGCTGGGGGGGCATGGGGTGCATGGTGCAGCGCTGTAGCAGCTTGGGGAGCCATCCCTCCTTGCCATCCCTCTTTGCCATCCCTCTTTGCCATCCCTCCCACCACCGGAGGACGATTGCCCCCTGCACACCTGCCCCGCAGCACTGTGTTCTCCTCTCCTCCCACCCGTTGCCATCCAGCCCCCCCATTTCTCTATTTTCGGGCTCTTTTGTTCCGCCTCCTTTCTTAACACTTTCCCCCACTTTCCCCCCGCCCCATATGTTACTTCAGGAGGAAAGAAGTTGGGCTGAGAATCCAAAAAAGAAGAAGCACAGCAGAGCGGGGTGGTGCGGAGAGAAAGAAAAAAAAAAGAAACAAGCACCAGGATTATTTTGAAAAGGAATGGAAACAATTACAACCCTAATGGAGAGCTATAATGAAGATGAGCTTGTTGTTTTTGGTTTTTTTTTTCCCTTCCATCATCATGAAGAGAAGAAAAACCAACAAGAAAAGGGCACGTTTTCCCATAACTCGAAGTGGCATTTTGCAGCGATTTTCCTGATGGCTCAGCACTCTGTGCCACCTTCCCTCCTCTGCTTGCTCCTGCACGCTGCTCCGGAACAGGGGATGTGCCCCCAGGCCGTGGTTTTGGGATGGTTGAGAGGACAGTGCCCAAGAAGGGATGGTTTGGGGTTTGGAGGTGGAGGATTGGATGGGAGCTGTGAGCGAGGCCGCCTCAATCAGCTGCCATTCATCCCCTCACTGTGCCCTGGGGTTCCTCTGAAAGCCCTCAATCATTTCTCTTATCTCCAGGCTGAAAAGGCAGCGGTTAAGGACAGCGGGGTCCCCTCAGAGTAACAGGGAGAGGGTTCAGCATGGGATGGGCACGGGCAGGATGGGCATGCAGCTGTGGATGGAGGGGGACTGGAAGCTCCCGGTGCCCCCGAAGCAGCCAAACTGCTCCTTCCCATGGAAATGCTCGGGCTGAGAATTAATTTGTAGCTTCCGAAGATCACTAACGAGAGACCCCGCAGCAAGCTGCAGTAACGAGGGCGGCTGCGGGCAGTGAGCCCGGCTCCGCTCCCCCAGCCCTGAGCTCCCAGCTCCACTCCCCCAGCACGTTCCCAATGTGAAATAAATGCTCTTTCCCCTCGTGCCGAAGCCCCATTCATCTTTCTGTCAGGGCTTACACACGGCCGACGGGACAACGCTGCTCCAAAGCCTTCCCTCCTCGTTGAATCACGCGTGGGGTTGGAGAGAATAAGAAAATACGAGGGGGGGGGAAACAGTTACCTTGTTCTCCTCTCCGGTCCCTTTGTTCCATCCAGAGCTATAAAACCCAATGCGATTTTTATCTTTTCATAAAGTTTTATTGAATCTGATGCCGGGAAGGCCGCAGGGTGCCATCCAATTAAACTTCCCCCTAATCCCGCTCTTAACTCCGCCGCACCGATGGGAGATTACGAACTAATAAAGATGACAAATGAGAGGGGATAAACGGGAGCTGAGCAGGAGGAGGGAGGGCAGCAGGGCACGAAGAAAGGTCCTTAATTGTGGGAGCGCTAGCCCCGGTAACTCCAGAAATATGGCTTTCATATACTGCCAGGCTATGGGAGCTGGTCGGAGCTGGTGTTGAGCAGCTCCATCCCCACCAGACCCCAAAGGGCCTCACCCATCCATTTCCCTAGCTCTATATTTTAACATATAGAGATGATAGATGTAATCCAAGCTACTAAGAGGATTCAATCCACAAGCGTCGGAGCTATCAGCAAGTCTACCAGAGAGAAAAGCATCCATGTGCATGGGATGTGTCCATCCAACCAGTGCAGGTGCAGTCCAGCACCCAACTCATGTTGGGCATGGCACCCTCCCACTCCCCAAAGCAAGCTCCCAGCTCCCCCATGCAAAACCATCATGGGCTCGCAGCAGAGCTGCAGATCAGACCTAACCCATCACCTAGGCGCTGCTTTGGCCACTCAATCTTGTTCCCATTAACACTAGATAGGGGAAATATGGCAATTCCCACCAAAGAGCACAGGGCAAGCTTCCTGGGAGCCGCTCCTCCGCAGCCCATGTGCCTCCCTCCCGCTCCTTAGAACGGAATGTAATTGGCCTTGATCAGGAGCTGCTGCTTTTAATTCATTTACCACTGACTCATGCCTCCGCTCCCCAGCGCCCTGTTCCAAATGCATGGTGAGCGGCACTCCAACGCGCTGGAGCTATTTTGACACACTAAGTAAATATCAATTAATTCGCCTTTAAAAAAAAAAAAAAAAGAAAGAAAGAAATAAAAAAGCGTAATTGAAAAATCTGAGCCCAGATTCGCAGCCTTGTGTTAAGCCTCGCGTTTCTCGGATGATGGGGCTTTTACAGCTCCCACGAGTTCGAAGAGGAACCATACGAGTCACTGACGTTGGGAAGAAATGGGTGAAGCCCCCACCGCAGGACTGCGCTCCATGTGCGATGGCAACCCCCGAATGGGCTTAGAAAAGGATGTTTTGCTCCATCCAGAGCCACGCCAGCACCTCCTGTCCCCACCGCCTTCAGTGGGAGCTGCTGAGCGCGGAGCCTTGCTGAAATTTCAGGGTGGTTAATCCAAGAGCAAAGCGGTGCCGCCGCGACATGGAGCCAGCCTGCAGCGAGGGCAGTCATTAAGGCTTCGTATTTAAGGAATAAAACAACCAGAAAAATCTACAGCCTTGGAGAACGGCTTAGTTTTGTAAATAATTACACGACACAAAGCGATTTGCTTTAATGCCGCAGTTAGCCAATGGAGCTTTGCTCTGGTTTGGGTCTCTGTGTTGGCGGGTGGAGGTGCATCGTCAGCACCCATGGAGAGGGATGCTTGCAATGGGGCTGCCTCTGGGAGGGTGCATGGTTTTGCTGCTAAACCCCCAGGAGCTGGACTCTATGACCCTCATGGTTTCCTTCCAACCCAGGATATTCCACAGTTCCCCAAAAAGAACTTCATGCTGCAGCAACATGCAACATCCATCAACACAACGCGACACGCTTCCACCGCTCCCCAAATTTCCCCTTCCACCATTACATCCCCACCGCTTCCCAAGCCCTTTGTAGCAGAAATGCTAAGTCATGGCTTGAAGCAGTGATGGAGCACCTGGTGGGAAGGCAGGGCCAAACCAGGGGAGCTCAGGTGCATGCAATGACCTGAGTGATGGAAGGGATGGAGCCAGGATCCACCCTTCCCAGACCTCATTTAAGGGTTGGCAGTGGAGGTGAAGGCATCTCACTGGAGTTCTCTACCTATCTGAGGCCTTTTGAAGGTAAGCAGCTTCTTTCCTTTATTTCTGTGCCCACAGCTGTTTCATTTGAGCCAATCCTCACTTGGTGCAGCCTGGGACCTTGCTGCTCTGCTCTCATTGCTGCACTTTCCATCATGTTACACCCTTGCTCCAGGCGAGCTTTACATTTCTTCATAAAGCTTCCAAGCTCTTAGGGAGCCTCACTGGGGTCCCATTTTCCAGCAGGGAGATGTTAATGAAGAGATGTTCTCTTCAATTGCTTCTTTCTCATGGGCATTTCTCCACGTTTTCCTCAGTGCTTCACGCAGGGCATTCCCTTCTACAATTCTGGGCTGAAAACCAACAGAATGCCTTCATGATTTAAGAGAAATTGGCTTCTTCCCCTTCATTGCTTCCGTAAAAATGGAGCCAAGGCTGGGTGCTGGGCTCAGCTCCGCTCCCTCCATCAGCACCATCTAATTAGGGTTCCCCTTTGCAGCAGCCTTTAATTACAAGGGGGAGGGCAGAACGTGTGAGACGCTCCGTATTTATAGATGGTGCAAAAAAAAAAAAAAAAAAAATCTGACACATTTTCCCCCCCCTCCCCCCCCTCCTTCCTCCCCCTCTGCTCTTCACAGCTGCCCTGAGCTGAGAACTTCCGCGCTTACAAGTGAGAAAGGGAAGGGGGAAAGGTTAACCAAGCTGTCAGAAAGGTTTTTTTCCCCCTCTTTCTCAGACTGCAAAACAGGGAAATGTGTTTACTGTTGGGCGTCGGGGAGCTAACGAGAAGTAGGCACTCCCCGGCCTGACACTAAGTGCCTCTGACACCGGTGACGGCCCTTTGGTGGGAGCAAATTCACCCGGTGCCCAAACAGATTATTTCAAGTGTCTGTTGCTCAAGAGCACCGCTTTGCAAATATTCTAATGTTTGAACTGCCTCGTTTAGCCGGCCCTGTATCCGCGGTGTGAGCTGCAGGAAAAGGCAAATTAGAGCACGAGAGCTTTGATTTCGGGTGTTTCCTTTCTTCGCTTTTGTATGGCAACCAGCACGACGGTGCCCGAAGGGCGATTAACAGCCAATTGTTGCCGTTTAGACCATGGTGTGGTATTTCTCTATTAGCTGGCCCCCGAAGCTCAGTCTCAAAGCAGGCAGAGCTGCTGGTGCGCTTCTGGATTAGTGGGCTCGGTGATGATGGGTCAGTGTTTGACTTGATGACTGCAGAGTTCTTCTCTCACCTTAATGATTCTATGAGCGTGGTGATGATGGGTTGGTGGTTGGTCTGGGTGATCCTAGTGGTCGTTTGCAACCTGAATGAATCTGTGATTTGCCATGTGTTGTGCAAATGGGAATGGGACGTGCACGAGGTGTCCTGCCTGCACCCAGCAAACCCCAAGGGAACGCTGTTCTCTGCCTCCCTGGGAGAAAAGCTTCACCCATCTCTCTCACATCACGCTTGGAGGTGAGAGACGTGTCACGGAGCCAGGAGAGATGATCTGAGACAGAGCTTACAAGAAGGCAGCACTGAAAAACCCGACCTGTCAGGGCAAGCAGCGTCAGCTCAGCTCAACATCACTGCCGGACGGTGCTCTGCTTCCACTTCAGTGTTCCTTTTAATATCGTTAAAGGCCATCATGTGGGTGTTCAGCGAGGGGACAGCCGGAGGGACAAGGCCACGTGGGATGGGGAGCCTGGAGGATGCACGCAGGTTGTGAGTGCTGGGAGAAGCCCCGTGCAGGGGGAGCAGAGAGCTCAGGCTGCGGCGTTTATCGGAAGGACAGCGGAGGTGACTTGATTGCCACGTGGAAGTACCTTCCTGGGAGCAAATACAGCTGCTGAAGTGTCTTTAATCTCTTGAAGAAAGACAACAAGAGCCGGGAGTTTGATCATGTCTGGCTGCTGCTTCCCACTGGAAAAATAAAGCACGTGCTTCTAGCAGCCAGGCTGGTTAACAGAGGGTCAGCAAAGGGATGCATCGTGTGACTTAATGGCTTTGAATCTATGCCAGGACCACTGCTGGGGGCAGAGCCACCCAGCACCCACCCTGCTTTCAGTGCAAGGGTGAAATAAGGAGGTGGATGATGCCTACAGCAGCCGGAGCAGGTTATTTCACGGTTCTTTCTGTGGCTTCAGTGCCACCACAGTTGCCCCTCCTAAAAGCTCTGTGCTGCAGACCACACAAAAATCCCTCCCTTGCATGGGCCACGTGGGTTTGCTCACATCCAGCCAACCCCAAGCACCCCACAGGGCCACCAGCCTGCTCCTGCCCTGCATTAATCTGTACAACCACCAGGACAGAGAGATGCAACACGTGCAGAGCTCCAGGGCACAGCGCTATGTGATGCAGGAATTTGCCTGTAAGAGCTGAACGTGTTTGTTGCAATGTACTCACAGCCGTGCTGCAGCACCAGTGGTGTCTGCGTGCAAGGGAACATCTTTTTGGGACCCCTGGGGCTGATTTGTTTGCGGGTGTTGCCTTCTGTGCCAGCAAACTTGCTTGTAACACACACAACAAGATGTCAGAGCCCGTGGGGAGCTGAAACTTGGATTTCTCCCTTTCTCGCAGCATTTGTTTTCCATTCAGGATTGGAAGGAAGAAATAGAGGGAGAAGGAACAAACCCAAACCAGCAAAATGGCTTGGAAAGAAGCCAGCTGAGGGAGCCCCCCACTTGCTTCGGTTTGCAGAGAACCCAGCCCAGGGCAAAGCCCCACTCCAGCTGGGGCATGTCACCAGCTCTTAAATCCCTGCCCTCAGCTTCGTTAGCAAGGGGTAACGAGCTGTTCTGGTCACCTGGGTTGGCAGGGGGATGCAATCCTGCGCGAGTGCCTTGGTACGATAGCACCATCACGCAGAAGCGCAACGATGCAGAGCTTCCCCTGCACGGGGCTTCCCAGGAGCAGCAGATGCCATAAATCGCTCAGTGAAAGGACAGGGAAGCACCTCAGGAGCCATTACCTCCTCAGAAGTCAAGCAGCACAGATTAGAATGGCAACGATTCGGGAGTTTTTACGGGGCTGGGCAGGGATTGTTCAAGGCTCAGCAATTCTCTGCGCTCCGTCGCCGGGTCATTGATTTATTTTACTTCTTTGCCACTTACGCCGTGTGCTGCGCTAAGTGAGGCGGTGAGGGCTCTGGGGATGCACCCGGGGGGCAATCTGGGGCATGGGGAAGATCCCACCGGGCTGAGGAAGCTGCAGGTTGATGGAGCGTATGGGCTGCGCACCAAACAGAGCAAAGCAAGGGCTGGGTGCATCTGCTGCTTTCCTGCTTCTGTTCCCTGTGCACACAGGGGGACAAACGTTCCCAGATTCTCCCTGAGCGGTGCCAGGGAGGATGGGATGATGGATGTAAATACATCCACAAGAGAAGTGGCTGGCTCCAGGAGCCCGGCTCTTTGAGGCGATGCTGTCAGGTTTGGCACCAAACTTGGAGATGCAGCGAAGGCGCTGTGACGCACTCAGCGCCGGCTCTGACGTTTGGGTTTTAGGCTTCTTAGCAGCTGGGATGGATGGAAGCCAATGGAGCAAAGTGTGCTTTTCTGCTTCCCCTGCACCGGGGCCTTGCTCTCGTCATGCAAAAAATAACCACTCATACAGCAACGGCCAACTGTCGGGGAGCAGAGAGTTGTGCAAGGTGTTGTGCAAGGTCCTGCTTCCATGCAAGGAGGAAACAAACTGCATCTCATGTTACCCACTTTGTGCACCCCAGGAGGAACCTGGCAGTGCCTTACCCAGCTCTGCAACCTCCCGAGCGCTGCCAAAAGCAAGGTCTCCTTCCCAAACCCTGCAGTCCTTTGTAGGGACGAGCGCGGCACTAAGCTGCGCTCTGAGCACACTTTTCCTCTTTATATTACCCAAAGGAATGAACTGCTATTACGAAATCATTAAATTAATAACTTGGTAATACAGGCAGATATATAAAACAATCTGTTCCTAGAACAAAAGGAATTACCACGTTCCAAACATTCATAATTTAATTTAACAGCGAATTTAAAGCGGCGTACGTAATTCCCCTCCCCACCCCCCTCTCCAAAAGTCAATAGCACGGCATCAATAGAGCCAGGGGTGGGAAGGGGCTGTGCCTTGGCTCTGGGATGGGCAGAAATGCCCAAAATGGGATTTTGGGGAGAGCTGCCCCACTCAGCGCTGCTGCTCTGCCCCACTTTAGATCCATCCTGAGAGGCAGAATCAAAACCCAATGCGCTATCTCCAACAGCCCAGCTCCTATCTCGCTCCCGCTTTTATTTCCGTTTACTTTACCTAATATTTTTTTTTTCTCCCCCCTTTTGTTTGAAATTAATTTGTCGTAATTTATGGGAGCGTATTTTGATTGCTTTTGATTAAGTTTAACAAGCAGAAAAGAAGTCTGCCGCATTAGACATCAAAGCAAACAAATCCGTTTTCGAGGCCCGCTTGTGCATAATTAATAAACGCTGTCACTCCTCGTACAGTAAATATATCTATTATGCTACAATAAATGGCGGTGTAGTAATTAATACACGCAACCAAAGTATGCGCTGACGAAAACCAGGGTGTCGAAGTGCTTGTTTGTACAACACCCAGGACTCGGAGCGGTTGTCATGCACTCCCATGGGGGTGGGGGAAGTTTCTTTTTGGAGAGGGAAGTTTGCTTTCAGCACCGGGTGTGCAACAGCAAAATAGCATTTCCAAGGGGTTGCATGCAACCAAGGGGTGCATGCAACCCCATCACCCTGCAGCTGCGATCCCTGCAGCTGCAAGTACAGCATCGCCTGCAGTTCCTGGATCGTTCTCCCGAGCTGCAAGAGCTATTAACTTTTGTTTGAACTTTCTAAGTAGGGCAGGGTCAGATTTCAGGCTGAATTCTCTGCTAGCTACCAGCTCCTGTGCTCAGCCCCAATTAGAAGGCAGAAAGCCCGGCGTGCAATCCCCCTCTGCTTGCAAAACCTCATTTAACCCAGCAGCGCTGGCTCCGTGCGTGGGGAGCAGAGAGCAGCCCAGGGGAGAGGTGTCAGAGAGCAGGAGGTGCTCTCGGGATGCTGGGGAGGAGATGTTCCTATTAATTGCCCTCGTTAGAGGAGGAGCTGCCCTGAGCTCCGATCTCAGACCGTCACTCCTAAGAAAATTTGGGGGCTGAACCCTTACCCAGGTCCTTTACTCGTGGGGATATATGGGCAGAGGGAGTGGAAAGAAGTAAAGGTGTGGGGTAGAAATCTGCTTTAAAAAATGGCAAATCCTGGAAAAGTGGAAAAAAAAAAAAAACCTAACAAAAACAACCCTGGACAGTTGGTGCCACTTCTAAGCACATTAAATATTGATGGGCCCTCGCTCGTGGCTCCAAATGGGCTATAAATTGAATGGAGGTTATTTTCGAGGTAATTAAAAATAAGGAGAGAGGGATGGAGGGGACTGCTGATGGGAAGCTGTAAAGCCACAGCTACCGGTGCTCGGTGCCTGCTTCTGCATCCCCCTTCTGCTGCATCCCTCCTCCTGGTGCAGCACCCTGGGCATCTGCAGCCCCATTCCCTCCATCCCACCTGGATGCTCGGGACAGCCGCTGTGATTTTCCAAGTGATGCTGGAGCCTAGGAACAGTCCTGCAGGAAAATCCAAGGGTTTGTTCCATTGCAAGGCCACAGGGATGGAGGCTTTCCTGGGGTCCAGCACCCAGCCATGCCCCTGGGCTGCTCTGGGAGCATGGAAGGTCTCACCTCATCATACATCCCTCATCACTCAGTGAAAATCATCCTCCAGAGATCGCTTCCAACAACAGCCCCCTCCACAGCGCGCAGAGCCATTAGCATCCCACTCCGCAGCAGGGCTCTAACTCAGCCCCTTATTAATGTCAGCTCCGCTGCCAACCTGTTTCTGTGTCAGTTAATCCTTCGGGGAGCAGGAACCTGCAGGGCTGGGGCTGTCTGTGTGCGGTCTCCCTGCATCCATACCCCAGGGCTGGGGCTGGAGGGGTCCGGTTGCTGTGCTGGCCCGGAGCCTGGCCTTCCTCCCTGCCCTGCTCCTCTTCCTCTGGGTCCTGCTGGCTGCACACAGCTCCTTCCCAGCTGCTGAGCAGAGATGTGGATAACTCTGGTTCTCCCATTCCTGCCAGCAGAACATGCTGCTTTTTTGCCCCGCTTGGCCAGCACTTCGTTTTTCATCCTTTCCTGGTGATGCAAATGCAGCGAGTCGCATCCCTCCCATCCCTCCTGCCTGAGAGCAAGCCAGAAAGTCCACACGGAGCTGCTCGAGGTGTTTTCTGCTTCCAGCTCCCCATAGCCCACAGAGACTATGGGGTGCCCCCTCCCCACCCCAAAGCCACACATAGAGCAACGTTACCAAGCTCCCCCCCATGCAGGGCTCTCCTCTCACTCCTTGCATTCCCTTCTCTCAGTAACTCAGCAGATGGTCAACCTCTTTAAAACAATCCAAACCATCCCTTTGGGGTCCTGCTACTGCAGCCTTGCCTTCCAGGAGGCTTATTCACAGCATTCAGCCCAAATTTTGCAGCGGGTAAAGGGGGAAGCCAGGCTTGGCTTTGGGTTTCAGCAGCAGGGTGCTGATCTAGGAACGCTGCAGCCCTGGGCACGGGGCAGTTGCATGCAGGGTAAATCCTCGCTGCTGCACCCTTGCAGTGTGGCAGGGTGGGATGCCCAGCTGGGCATGGGCTGCAGGGCGCAGGTGGTGACTTTATGCCTATAAACGAGTGCAATTAGAAAGAAGGAGGGTCCAGGGAGGAGAGCGAGGCAGGGAGATTAACAAACAAACAAAAACCCCTAAATCCATCCAAGCGGAGGCTAGAAAACAAATTAAAGTTGTTATGGCAACTGGCGTGTGTGGGCAGCAACATGCGTCTCCGAGCACACGGAATTAAAACAAGCGTCATGTTCGGCAGCTAATTAAATCCCGCCGGCCAAGCCCATGAGCAGGGACCCCTGCGCAACCCCGGGGCCAGCGGGATGCAGCTGGGCTCCCACGATTGCTTCCAGCCCCGTCCCCACGCACTCCGGCTTCCTGCAGGCTCAGCTGGGGGGGGGTTGGATGGGGTGAGCGATGTGTGAGCGCCCAGCAGCTGGGGGGGTACACCCCCATGGGTGCCCCCAGCGTCACCCATCCATGGGGAGGACGCAGACCCGGTGGGAACCGCCTCCCCCCTTCCCTGTGTGCTCGGCGTTCTCCAAATCCGACAGCGCAAGGTCACCGAGAGGACCCCAAGGCCGCACAGCCCGAGGGAAACATTGCTGCCCTTGTTCCACGGAAGCTGCCAAGGGAGCTTCGCGCCAGGGGAAGAATCACCAGCATTGTGCGCCCCGATGGCCGGGGTCGGGCGCGCTGCAGAAGGACTTCTTTGTGCGGGGAGGTCTGGGAACGGGGCCCCCCGGCCCCATGTGTCAGCTCCGGGGGTGCCAAGTGCAACGGGGCTGCGAGTGGGTGACCTTAACCAGCTCAGTGCCAGCTGTGCCTTTGCAGGGCTGGAGAGCTGGCGGAGCTGTGCGGGTGCATTTAGGGGTAGTGCTGCAATCTGCCCCCCCCCCACCCCAACCCCAACCCCAGCAGCCCCCCACGCGTGCTGCAAAGTGTTGCAATGTGTGTTGCAATGTGTGTTGCAACCACCTGTTGCAGCTCGCCACTTCATCCTTGGCATCGCGGTGGCTGCTGCTTCCGTAATGAATATACAGATGGGGAACCAGAGGAGCCTTTGCTCGGTTTTATTTCACCCACTGAGTGTAATTAATGGATAGGAAGATGCAGCACTCGAGCTGGCACCGAGAAATAATTCCTAAGGGCAGGAGGGAGCCCTGTGGCATCACAGCAGCAAAGCCATGCGGCCTTCACCTAATATACAGCCCAGCTAAACCCAATGGCACCCTTTGTTGAATGAGCCCACCCAGCCCCTCAGCATAATACCCCTGGTATCACCCCTCTCCAAAATATATTGCCAGGTCACCTCCTCATTTGCTTTCTGCGACTTCACGTCAAGCCCGGGAGCTCTTTGCACATCCATGCATGGAAATGCGTGCACAACCCAAGGCTGAAAGTTAAGCAAAGAGCTTTGGTGGATGTAACTCGGGCACCAAAAGAGAAGGGGTTGCACTTTCAGCCCCGGAGTGCAGCTCAGTGCCCCCCTCCCCCCCCCCCAGATTTCTGCTCTGGCCCCATCCCAGCAAACTGCAGCTCTATTAAGATCAGCTTTCCGGAGAGTGCTCCCCACTCCCCAGCGTGGATGGTACCTCAGCTTTGTGCTTTTTATTTTGGGTACGAACGGAAGCTATTTTTATAAATATCTCTGCGAACGCTCGCTTTAATTTCAGCGCTCCCACCGGTTGGCATTTCCCGCGAGCGGCGCTGGGAGGATTTCTCCTGCTTTAAGAAGGCTGCGCTCAGAGTGCAAGCTCAGGGCCTCGAGCCAGCCTGCTGCTGAGCTCCATTTACGGCAGCAAGCAGCAGAGCAGAGGTGAGAGCCCCGGGGAGGGAGGAACGACCCAGCAGGGCACGAGCATCCCATCCCCACTGCCCTGCCCTGTCCCCAGGTGTGACCCATTGGCTGCAGAGCTGGCAGCTGGGAGCAAAGGGCTGCAAAGCTGCCGCGCGGCATTGAGCAAGATGCTTTGGTCTCCAGCTAGGTTAAATCGCTTGCTGCATTTAAATTCCCTTCTAGCTGGTCGGATGCGGGCACAGCTGCGACGTGGAGGCATCCACCCGGTAAACAGAAGATGAATCCTAATGGATTAATCTGTTACAATCAGACGGTTTGTTGCTCCCACTTGGGCACAAAGCTTGGAGAAGTGCTTGGCATCAGTGGAGCCACGAGATGCTTGCAGCGGGACAGGCGCAATGCACTGCACAGCACCTTGCAAAGCCTCCAAACCCTTCCATGCAGCACAGCACGCGGCACAGCGACGACCCCAGAGCCACAGAGAAAGGCAAATGGTTCCCTGCTCCTCTACCTAAGGAAAGGGCTCTCTCTGCAAAAGCTCCGCCAGCTTCCTTCAATTATTGTTTTATGCAGCATCCAAAAAAAAAAAAAAAGAAGAAAAAAGAAAAAAGAAATAATAGTGTTTTCAGCACTTTCTCATATCAAGGAAGTAATTGAGCCAAAATGAAGAAGAAATTATCTATGAAGTTAATTATCTAGCAGACATGTTTTACACTCAGTCATTTTTCACCACCACGCAGTAACTGGAAGCACAGGCATTTCTCTTTCCTGTAATTAATGTACTCAGAATGCATTGCAGAAAGTATCTGGGGTTATGCTTCGGTTGGAGGAGCGCGGGGGGGTGAGCTTTAGCAGGGGGCTGGAAGCATGGAAGCGGAGTGGACGCGGTGCTCGCTGGGTTCCTTTCCAGCCCTTGCGTTTCCACAACTGCAGCGCGCTCCTGGCAGCCCTGTTTGTGCTGTGGTGAGAATTAGGGCTGTGTTTCCCAAAGGCAGAAGCGGCTGCTGTCACCAATCCAAGGTTTCCAAGAGTCCCACGGAGCCAGGGGGAAGCACGCAGCCTCCCCGACGCCTTCCCTGCCCGTGGCCAGTTTCCACCGAGGGAACTTTCCGGTGCTGATGAAGGGATCCTTTCAGCTCCAATCCATGTGTAAGGGAGCCGTGAGCACACAGCATGGCACTCATCCTGGCTCAGAGAAACCTCACATCCATCCCGAAGCCCCCAGGTCCTCCTGGTTCACTTCTGAAGCCAGGGGACGTCCTGCAGGTCCGAAGGTGCATCAGCTGCTATGCAACCTGCCGTCATCAAGGCGGGGGAAGCTCTTTGCATTTCACCACCTCCAGACCCAGAAAATACAAAGTGTGCCTGCTCCAAGCCAGCAGAGCAGGAATGCAAACACCAGCAGGGATACTAGCATGCTTCGAGGAACTTTGCTCTTACAAAGGAAAAGATCATCTCTAGAGGAAGGGATGAATTCCCCCTGCTTGGCTCTGCCTGGGTGCTGGGTGAGCTCCTTGCTCTGGGACTATGAGTAAGTGAAGTCTGCTGTAAAATAAAATCCCCTTTCACTTTTGAAGGTCTTGCAGCTGGGGTGTTACACATCCGACCATCCCTCCATCCATCCCTCCCTCCATCCCTCCCTCCCTCCCTCCATCCATCCATCCCTCCATCCCTCCATCCATCCATCCATCCATCCATCCATCCATCCATCCATCCATCCATCTATCCATCCATCCATCCATCCATCCATCCATCCATCCATCCATCCCTCCCTCCATCCATCCATCCATCCATCCATCCATCCATCCATCCATCCATCCATCCATCCACCCATCCATCCATCCATCCATCCCTCCCTCCATCCATCCCCCCGTCCATCCCCCCACCCCTCCAAGCTCAGACCCACCAGCCCTACTCTTTGCCCCACAGCCCAGGCTGCCATCCTTGTGCTGGGGTTACAGCTTCTGATTAGAGCACACATTTGGAGTAGAAAATCCCTGCGGAGCCCTGGGGATTGCCCACCTTGAGCCAAGCAGAGCTCTGACCCCTGGCAGCAGTACACGACTGTGTTTCTCCTCCTGCCTTTCCCCTTGATTTAATTCGTTGTTCATTTACTGCGGTAATTATATTAGGAAGCTGTAACACAGGACACCAGAGTCCCTCAGAGGCTGCTAATTGTGGCTGGAACGAGGCCATCGGGGAGGGAAGCGAGAGAAAGGCGCCTGCTCCTGCAGCCGGGAGACCGTGGACTTGTAGATTTCTGGATTTCCAAATTCCTGCCTTCCTAAATTCCCAGGTTTCTGGGTTTCTAAATAGATTCTGCATTTCCAAATGTCTGCATTTCCAAATGTCTGCAGTTCTGGATTTCTAAGCTCAAGCACCTTGCTCTGCGCACCCCGCGCCCGTGGCTGCCTCGCATGAGCAAGGTGTTATTTTTATGCCTTAAGAATTACATACAGTTCAACAGAGGGGACAAAAAAAAAAAAAAAAAGAGGTGTTCCTTATGAAGTGAAGCAGCTCAGCAAAGTTAACGAGGCAAAAGTGTCTGCTGCTGGGAAAGCCGGAGGTGTCAGGAGAGCCCCGGGGTGACAGCTCGCTTAATGGAGGATGAAGAAAGGGGAGGAGGAAGGTGACACCTGCCCCGCCGCGTGGCTCGGGTGCTTATTAAAGCCAAAACGAGAGCATCGAATTAATTATGGAGGGCAAAAGTGCTATCCCGTCTGTTTCCAAGCATCTCTCCTGGTGGAAAATTCTCTCGGTGCTGCTGGATGTGGAAGATGGGACGAAATCCACACGGCCAAATCCTGAAGCGCACACGCAGAACTCGCTTGCAGGTCGCAGGGGGGACGAGCAGCCCTCCGTCCTTTCATTTTTCCCTTTCATTTTCCGTTCTCCAAGGAGGTCGGAGCAAATGGGTCGGCTCCTCGGCGCGGGCTTTGCGGTTGGATTCTGCTCCTCCTGTTGAGCTGATGCTGCAGCATCGCTGTCTCCGTGCATGACTGAGGCGTGGATGTTGGTGCTGGGTTTGCAATGCAGATCACAATGCTCCGGGCCCCCCAGAGCCCGCACAGTCCCCGATGCCTCCTCACAGTGCTCCAGTGCAGATGGCTGCACACCCAGAGCTTGCATGGAGCCTTCATTGCTGCCCCTCCTTAGGGAGGCTTTGAGGGGATAACTCGGCAGAATTCTGCATCTCAGCCTCCCTGCACCCAACCCGGAATCCGCATCTCCGCGTTGGAGAGCTCCCACCACCTGACGGCGGCGGGGTGGGCTCAGCACCACTGGCGCCTTCATCCCATAAGTGCATAAATCCCATAGATCTCATAGATCCCGTGGATCTCATAGGTCCCATAGATTGCATAGGTTGCACAGGTCCCAAAGATCCCATAGATCACACAGATCTCATAGATCTCGTAGATCCCATAGGTCTCATAGGTCCCATAGATGCCATAGATCTCATGGATCTCTCGGATCCTATAGATCTCACAGGTGCACAGATCCCTTAGATCCCATGTATCCCATAGGTGCATAGATCTCATACATCCCATAGATCCCATAGGTCTCATAGATCCCATAGGTGCATAGATTCCACAGATCCCATAGACCTCATAGTTCCCAAAACTGCACAGATCCCACCAATCACATAGGTCACATAGAACCCATAGATTCCATAGGTCCCACAGATCCCATAGATTCCATAGGTGCATAGATCTCATAGACCCCATAGATCCCATAGGGGCATAGATACCTCAAATCCCATAGATCCTGTAGATCCCATAGATGTGAACACCCCACAGCAGCACAACATCTGCACCTTGGACCCAGCGCAGCAGAGCAACCCGAGCAGCCCCACGCTCAGCTCTGCTTTCCCCATGGGTGCTCCACCAAAGCCAACCTGACGCCCACAGCTGCGCACTGGATGCTCTCTGCTGCCAATGGAGGACCCAGGAGCTCCAGGGAGCGGGGGGATGGAAACATCAGAATCTCTGATGGGCTCGGGGATAGGGAAACACTTGGCAAACGTGGCATCAGAGCGGAGATTTCCCTCTGACCTTTCTCAGCAGTGGAGAAGAGGAGGAGCCTGGGGTGTTTCCAGCCACCCCATTGCCAAGAGGAGCCTGAGGCCATTCCTGTCCTGCAGCACCACGCTGTTCCTCCCGCAGAAATACCCAAACCAGGGCGCGTTTTGGATGGGCTCACCCCCAACCCCACCCCCTGCCCCCCAAGCCGAGACGTGCCGATGTTTTCTCCGTGCCAAACTGCTTAGCACATCTGGCTCTCTATTTCAGAGCTGTCATTTTCCTGGCTGTTAGAGGAGAGAATATGTTAAAGAGCAGCCTGGGTTTGCAGCGCAGCTCCGGCGAGAGACGTGACATGTTTATTTTCCCCGCGCCAACTTGCACATCAAACGTGTTTTCGTTCCCTGCTTTGCAAAGGGGAATATTCGCCCCTCCTTTTGCAGTGGGGTCTCGGCAGCCTCGGAGCTGCCTGCAGGTTGGTGCTGCACGAGCAGCAAGACGGGAAAGGGATTTCTGATAGGGGGGATGGGGGTGGGACTCGAGGTTTTGTGTGACCCACATTTCAACCTCTGGTTCGGGTTTGAAGGGCTGGCAGGTGGCTGGGGGAAAACGGCAGCACCGAGGGAAGAGGGCGGTGTTTTCAAAAGCAACGTTATTTCACATTGAAATATATATATATATATATATATCGTGCTGCCACACGAGAACGTGTCAGCTCCTTTGAAATGTTTGCTTGTTTGCTCGGAGCCAAACAGCCAGGGAGTCGTCTGCAGCACTGCAAGACGTTGGGATTGACCCAAATCTGCGCCTTCCTGCAGCCGAGCATCCCCCAGAGCAGCACCAAGGCTTGGGATGCTCCATGGGGTGCAGGTCCCCTCCTGCCCCTAGGGGCGGTGCTTCGCCTTCCGCTTGGTTCTTTCTTCTTCTTCTTTTATTATTATTATTATTATTATTATTATTTCCATTATAGACATCATTTTAAAAAAATAAACTTTACAATAATACATCTTGTAGTCGCTGCCGTTCGAGCGTTTCTTTTTGAAAAATAAAGAGGAAAGGAAATTGTGAAAAGCCACACTGTAGATGTATATGGTTATGTATATACATACATATCTGTAGGTATAGGTGAGCGCTATATACATACACTATATATGTATATATAAAAGAAAACTGAGTAACATACAGAGGATTCCAACCGCTGCTGGGGTCAGATCCCATTGCCAACCCAATTCCGATGGAATGAAGATGGAAAACGAAGGAAGAATTAAAAAAAAAAAACAAAAAAAAAAACAAAAAAAAAGGAGAAAAAAAAAAAAAAAAGGAAAAACTCCCCCCTCCGAGTGACAGAGAGAAAACATCAGGACAACCTCACACCGTTTGAATACTGGTTTCTTTTCTGATTTTAAAATTCTCACCGACCACGGGAAAGGAAAAGGAAAGAATCCCAGGAACGCCGTAGGGCGGCGGAGCGCTGTCCATGGCCAACGCAGCCCCAATGGCAGCGCTGTGCTCTGGCGATGCCAGCACATCCCGTGTCCCCGTTGGGTCCTTGCAGCACGCTGGGCTGGTGGCCCTGCAGACAGCCCTTGCCCCAGAGCTCCGCTCGTTGCCTTTTTTCCCCTCCCCGGTGCCGCTGGCCGCGTTGGTTCCCCTTTGTGGGTGCCTGGTTTTGCCACAAAATGCCAGGCTCGCGGTTGAGCGTAGGAACCCAACGCGCCGTCCAATGAACAAAAAAAGCCAAAAAAAAAAAAAAAAAAAAAAAGGAGAAAAAAAAAAAAAAAAAACCACCAAAGTTTCCCAGCACTGTGAGGGTCCTTCTGGCCTTGGGCATCGCTGGTGTTCCGCTTGCAGTCTGGAGACCGAGGTGAGCCCAGC
>NC_034429.1:1529973-1545579 GCF_002078875.1 Numida meleagris | reverse complement strand
GGGTGGGGTGGGGTGGATGGGAGAGAGTCTTACGGAGACAGGGGTTCTCGGTGAAGTCCCGCAGGAACTTCTCACAGTCCTCCTCCAGGTTGCCGCTGCCTTTGCAGGAGCACCAGGGCGAGATGGTGATGCTGGTGGTGCTGGCGTCCACATAGTTGGGCGTCATGTCAAAACCTGCACCGGTTGAGGAAGAGGAAAAGAGATGAAGGCTCAGGGAGGGGTTGTGGCTGGAGGGAGCCCTCTTCCACCCATCCCAGCGCTCACCAATGAGCCCTGTGTAGGAGCCCAGGCACGCCTGGTAGTTGTCCCCGGGGCAGCTGGTCAGCGACTGGAAGGAGGCCTGGCAATTGGCGTGGAAATCAGCCAGCCGGGACCTGGGGGCAGAGAGCAGGGAGGGGGAACAGGATTTCACCCTTCTGCAATGTGGGAGCAAAACCTGAATAATAAAAAATAAGAATGAATGGGATAGAGGAGAGCTAGATGAGAGCTGGAGGCTCGAGAGTTGCATGATCCCATGAGCATGGGACACGCATCTCCATCCGCTGCTGCTCCCCATTCCCCTCCCATCACCATGCTGCCGACATCCCATAAACGTCACCGTCTCATCATGCTGCTCCCGGCATCATTACACGACTGTAAAATTTGACTGCTTGTTTTCATCTCCCTTTGAAACGTTAAAGCTTAGTGTGCAATTAAAGCGCCTGAGGTTGAGAGACATATTTCTTCCCTTTCATGGCTGAGATGGGAAAAAAGAACCAAAGCAGAGAGCCCACGGGTTGGGATGGGCTCCTGCACCCGCTGCCCTCCTCCACTTATTGAAGTGCAGACATCAGGAAGGATGGTGGTGGTTATACCCGGGCTTCTCAGTAATCCAGCATGGCCGATAGAACCAAATCCACACCGAAAGAAACCACGTAAAATCCCACGGCGCCCATTCAGCCTCAGCACAACGCTTGGGATGAATGAGCCGCACGGTGGAGGCAGAAGGCTCAAGAAAAGGGGGAAGGGTGGAGGAGAGGATGGACAGATGGAGCGGGCGGGCAGACGGATGCAGAGCTTTCCCCACGGACTCAGCCACCAAATGAATGGAGGGGAGGCTGAGTTGTGGCCCACGCTGGATCTCAATCACGCGGAGGAATTGCCGATTTGCTGACACCGGAGATGAGACCTCGCGTTTCGCAAGAGAAAATCTCCTCCGCTCTTCTTCTCGCACGTCATATAGAAAGAAGGAGGCATACATTATTTCCTTCCTTCCTTTCCCTTCCTTCTTAATTAAATGTCATCTTTGTCCAAGCAGTGATTGAATCATCCCGCACTACCTGCCTGGAGCCATAAGAACTGATGGAAGCAAAGGCTGGAAACTGTGTTGTTTTTTAAATAGGAATGATTTGTTTTCGGGAGGTTTTTGATCAAATTAAATGGGGGAACAAACGAAGCGGTGATTGAACGAGGTAGAAGGGCTCTGCAGTAATACCTTGCATTTATCCAATGCTTTCCAGCACCGTGGATTTCAAGTGCACTAAGGGGAAGGAGGGGGCAGATAGAGCCTCACCACCTCACGACACATGCGGAATGCTGACAAAGAGCAGTGATGCACCTGTAGCAGAAATGCTAAGTCAGGGCTTGAAGCAGTGATGGAGCACCTGGTGGGAAGGCAGGGCCAACCCAGGGGGCTCAGGTGCATGCAATGACCTGAGTGATAGAAGGGATGGAGCCAGGATCCACCCCTTCCCAGACCTCATTTAAGGGTTGGCAGTGGAGGTGAGGGGATCTTGCTGGAGATCCTTGTGTACTTGAGGCCTTCTGAAGGTAAGCAGCTTCTTTCCTTTATTTCTGTGCCTGCTGTGTTTGAGTAAATCCTCACTTGCTACAGCCTGGGACCTTGCTGCTCTGCTCTCGTTAGTCTGCTTTCCATTGTGTTACAGCACCCCACCACTGGGCCTTGCAGATGGGGATGTCTGCTCACTTGCATGGGAGAAGCTGGGATCTTGCTCACTTTTGCAGCACAGAGGGGAAGGGAGAGCCCACGTGGGCTTTGCACTGCAGCAAAGCTCCATCCCTGCTCCCTTCCATGGTTCCTGCTGCTGGGAGGGATTTTAGCCTCCCTCTTTGCTCTGCAGGAGATCTATTTTCCAACAGCATTCCTCTTTCCAATCAGAGGCGAAGGCACGTCAGTTCTCTTAAAGAACTGTGGCAAGTTCATCACGGAGTGCCACAAAAATTTGTCATGCTGATCCCTGGGGCCCTGCTCCTGGCTTGTAGCATCCTCTAAGGCAAATGTTATTCTTTTCATAATACATGACAAGCCAGCTGGTAATCTTTCCAGAATATCCAAGCCAGATGTCACTCTTTCCGCTGTATACAATGAGTTTGCAGTCGGTGGATGAGGCTCTAACTGCCAGGAATAAACCTTGCTGGAAGCAGCCCATGGCTTCTCAGATTTCTGCTTTTAAGTGCCCAAGCGAAAGGGAGATGGAGCCAAAGCCAAGTGCATCTGAGCAGAAACAGAGGGATTTGTGCCAAGTGCTGGCTCCTATGCAGGGTGGCAGGTGGGCTTGGCCAGCCCCTGCCTCAAAGTGCTGGCAGCTGGGGTCAGCACAGGAGGCAGAGAGCATGGCCGTGAGGACACGAAGGAGTGGACAAGGGAATAGCATGAAACGCTGTTTTCTATATGTGTGCATCCCAGAGCCAGCCCCAGCGCTGGATTTCAAAGTTCAGGCTTTCCAAGCTGTTTCCTTTTGATGCGTCTACAAAACGTGTTTGATCACTGGGTGGGAGGACATGGGTGATGCCAAGGGTTTGCTGCTGCCTTTCTCTGCCCAACTCCAGCTGACCCCTTGCAATGCGCCCATACACACCCCCAGGATACAAACCCCTCCAAGCCAACCCTCCCACGATGGGTCCTTCATTTTTCACGTTCAGGTTCTTTCCAGCCCTTCTACAAGGCCCGTGCACCCATCCTGGAGCACGGAGTCACATCCAGGACCCACCGTGGTGGCTCGTGCCCTGCTCCTTGTGCCCCACTGCAGGGAGCAGCCCACCCACCCCCGCTGCTCTCCCTGCATTGCTGTGTGCAGGCATCCAGCAGGGCCCCCTCCCTCCCATGTTCAAAGATACCTGCACCACAGAGGGCTTGGATTGTTGGGTTTTGTTTTCCGCTTGTTGGCGCATCACAATTTCTAAGCAGAAAAATCCCCACAGCAGATGCTGAGGTGCCTAATTGGGTGCTAATTGTTCCCATCACCACATGCCTATACGGAACCCAAGCCCAGCGCTGGTGATAACTATCCATCAAAGCAAACAGTATCAGGCTCTTGAATATTTCATGCAGAAAATGTCCGAGATTACTCAAGATGTGTTGTTCACAGGCAATTTACAGGGACCGAGGAAAAATGGCTTTAATAGACACCAGCACGGAGGTGTGCATCGGGAACATGTCTCACCCCTGGCAGCAGATGCTCACAAAGCTACAAGATGCAAAGCCCAGCAGGACGTGGGGGAAATAACCCAAGTGCCCTCCTCCCTGCTCACTTCTCTTGGAGAACAAACTGGAGAAACCCTAAATTAGAGAGCAAGAAGAGCTAAGCTAACAGGAGAAGAAGAAACTGAGGACAGACAGGCAAAGGGCTGAGCTGGGAGTTGCTAAGCAAGAAGTTGGTTTATCCAGATGTATTTTTGGGACATTGCTTTGATTCATCACAGATAAGAGCGGTTCGATGGTTGTTTTTTTTTTCTTTTTTATCCTCTTGCCTATGCTCAAACCCTATCATTACCCGGCAAGAGAAGGGAAGAATTAAACACACGCATCATTTGATTTTAATTGAAGGACTGTTCTATTTCATTGAACTGCTAACTAAGCTGAACAGGAGATTGTGTTTACATAAGCAAACCCTGAGTCAGTATAGACTTGCTGTCACATTAAGTCAATACTTATGAAGGCTCTCTATTTAATTATTCAGTGTGAATTGACTTATTTTGTTAAGAGTGTGCTTAGCCTTGAGTGAGGCGGCCACCGAGCTGCAATTGCTGCTGGCTGCCTCCATGCATGGGTGCCCATAGGGTGCAGGGAGCAGTACCCCTCTTCCCTCCTCTCCTTCCTCCCCATTCCTTCCTTTGGTGGGAAGCCAAAGCCTCCAGCCCTTGCAGATTTGATATTTAAGACCTCATTGGGACCCCACTGACCATGACATGTCCCACTCAAGACCCCATTGACCACTCAGTGTCTCACGCAAGATGCCTTGGGGACCCTGCTGTCCATGACCATGGGATCCCGTTGACCATGCCCTATCCCAGTCAAGACCCCATTGACCACTCCACGTCTCACACAAGACCCCATTGGGACCCCACTGTCTGTGCCCTTGGGATCCCATTGACTATGCCTTGTCCCACTCAAGACCCCATTGGGACCCCACTAACCATGACATGTCCCACTCAAAACCCCACTGACCTCTCCATGTCCACACATGACCCCATTGGGACCCCACTGTCCATGCCCTTGGGATCCTGTTGACCATGCCATGTCCTGCACAAGACCCCACTGATATCCCACTGACCATGCCATGACCCACACAAAAACCCAATTGAGACTGCATTGACTATGCTGTCAGTGCTGCTCCCCTATATCACTCCCAGAGCAACTGATAAATCCAAGAGAATTCTCCCCCCCTCCTCCCTTTCCTCCCCAGACGGAGGCAGACAGCTGAGCTGCGCTCCTGAGCTGCTCATTACACGGTAATGAGAAAGTTGAGCTGCTGCTCTGCTGTTTATCAAGGAAACATCCATTATGGATGGCACTTTGTGCTAAACAAAGGGCGCGAAGGTTTGAAGGAACGCGTGCTGTTCCTGTTGGATCAATATGGAGCCAACCCCCCCCCCCAAGGAAGAAATGCTTCCCCTCCCTGGTGCTTTGCACAGCTTCCAAAACACAGCCAAAATGGGATCATTTCCAGCCCAGCTCTGCAAAAACAAACCCCACCGCTGCTTGCAGGGGCCCTGCTACCTCCATCCCTCATCCCCAGCCACGAACACTGCTGAGAAACACTGAAAAATGGAGAAAACTGAGGAAAGTGAGCGCTGCCACTCTGCTTTTGAATGCTGAGCTACAGTGGAGGCAGGGAAATTCTTCAGCACCAGCATCAGTGAAGCATATAAGACCAGATTATTTGTGTTCCCGACTTGCTGATGCAAGATGAAAAATACAGCAAACTGCAGCTGCTGAAATCAGCTCTTTTCTCCCCTCTCCTTCCCTTTCCCCTTAGCTGAGGTTAGTGTTTTGCAAAAGGTTTTTATATTCTGGGAGCTAAAACCTGTCCGTTGCAATCAGACACAAAGCTCGGGGAGTTTGTCAGGCTCCGCCGCCGCACTGGGAAAAGCTTCTTGGCACAAAGAGCTGTGCAAATTGCAGCGAGCTGGGCTTGATTGCACCCTGGGAGCTGGGCTTGGGGACTGGGCATCCCATGGGGAGGGGTTGGTGGCCCCAGGGCTGCCCCTGTGCAGAGCATCCCCTGCACAGAGTGCTGTACAGAGAGGACTCCAGGCTGAAATAGCAGCAGGGCGATAACATGCACCTTGTGTGTGCATGGTGTGCCGGAGCTCTCCCCATCCCAAATACCGCCGATGTCAAAACCAGCTCCTCTGTCATTTGTAAAGCAACGTCAGCCGAGAAACAAATCCTTTCCTTTTGCTCCTGCGAGGAGCTCAGCTCAGGTGGTTTGGCCCGGATAGGTCACAGCTTTAAAGCACTTTCGCAGCTGCAAACACATTGAGGTCATGCGAGCTGCTGGAGCGCGTCAGCATCCCCAGAGGGAGAGCATCAGCATCCCTAGCAGCCCCGGGCTGCCCCGAAGGTGCTTAACCCCTCCTGCACCCCAGTGCTGCGTGCTGCTCCGTGCAAGCTACTCACAGCCAGATGCAAACCAACCCACACTCCTCAGCCCCCCAGGGGTAGCAGGGATGGATCGGGACCTTTGCGCAAACCCAGGTTGGACTGCACCCACACAGTGCCCTGCAAGGCCCCATCATGGGGAGGAAACAGCTCAGATGGAAGCAAAACTCCGCACACCAAGCCCCAGAAATAAATGCCAGGTTTATCCACCTCTCCCCAGCCGGGTGCTTCCATACTGCTGCCGAAAAATGCATTCCCCAATGGAGCAAACATCCCCGGAGCTGCCGACGTGGATTATTCCCCTCCGCGGCACTGAACTCCTGAGCAAGCGTCTCCCGCTGACGGAGAGGTGCTGCCATTAATTTGGCTGCGGCTCAGCACAGCCCTGCTATCTTTTATTCATAGACATTGGCGTATTGTATTACTTTTTGATAAAAAGCCACATTCCCACGCTTTGAACGCAGCCAGCGGAGGACCCGGAGCGCTCTTATTTATTTTGCCACCGGGCTGTGGGAACCTCCATCACCCTGATGGCACCGAGACCTTCCTCCTCGCAGGAAACTCATTCTTGACGCGGCTGATCTGGAGCCTGGGGGGGAGGCAAGTGGTTTTTTGCCACGTGAATAATGAGTTTCATAATAGAGAAGCCTCGTTCCCCCCTGACTTCACTCCGCTGCACGGGAGTCGTATCGCAACGAGGAGGTTTTGCCGGGGATGCTGACAGCGCAGTGATGGGATTCGGTTGGGTATGGGCACCGTAACCACCATGGAGAGCTCCGTGCCCTTGTTATCCACTTCATGGAAATGCTGGTTTGCCATCCCTATGGGTTGGGGAGATGGAGCAAACCACGCACCGACCCATGGGCTCGCCTATAACAAGCGTTCCCCTTCTGCTTTCTTCCACCTTAAAGCCTGAAGGCAGCCCTGGCTCACAGGCTTTGCTGCCTCCTCCTACTCTACGCATTTTGAAGACGTTACTGTACGACTAATTAAAAAAATATAAATGTAGCGCCAATGGGGAAGCACTTGTCTACAGAAAAAGGATTAAGCTTACAGCATTCTGCTGTCTTTTATATCGTGGAAGAGTCAAGAATATGGAAGTTGTAGGCAAAACACGCTGAATAAAGCTCAGATTGCAAAAGCCCTATGGATTTCCCAAGAGCAAAGGATCGCTTGCCAGAGGAACTCTGGCCTTTAAAGCGCATGTAGAGCAAAAACAAGAACAAGAAACACCCCGTGCAGAGAAGAAACAAGAACAGGAGACATTTCACGTCGGGTGTAGTATGGGGGAGGAGCAACCAAACACTTGCACTTAGGAAATAAGGGTGAATTACAGCAAAGTCGCCTTCTCACCACGCTCCAGGCCACCTCCCATCCCGCTGCCTCTCCATGAGCAACCACAGCCACGACCCTGCCTCATTATGCACAGCACGAAACCGGCATGCAGGAGGAGACCCGGGAGGATGCAAAAGAGCCAAGCGAGCCACCAACCCGACCGCGGCCCCGTCCCAAATCCCCATTACCGGCAGAGGTGGTCAGCGCGGCACACGTTGCGCAGATCCAAGCAGTTGGGTTTCTCCTTGTCCTCGTAGGAGCAGGAGGGGACGATGGTTTGCCTCCGGCGCTCGGCGCACGCCTGGTCCTTGCAGGAGCAGAAGAGGAGGCGGTAGGTGTACTCGCTGGGCACGCGGTCGAAGAACTGGCGCAGGGCTTTGTGGCATTTCCGTCGGCTGCAGTGCTCGGTGGCCGAGACCTCCTTGCTGCAGGTGGAGATGTAGCCCGAGCGCAGGCGCTTGCAGTTGTCGTTCAGGTTGCACGCTTTGGCCGCGTCGAGGCAGTGGTTGCTTTTGGAATTGGTGGCGGGGTCCATTCCTGCAAAGAGGGGAGAAGCGGTGAGAAGGGGGTGATGCCAACGTGGGGCAGTGGTTTGGGGGTGGGGAGAGTGTGTGCTGCTGTGGATGTGCTCTGTTTTCACCCAGCGCGTGACCTGGAGCTCTTCCTCCAGCATGGGAAGGGCCGCCCTCGAGCACAGAAAGGGTCAACCCACACCCAGTGCATCAGGGGACACGGTCAAGCAGCCCTCGGTGCGTAACTCACGCAGCGACTTTGCAATAGTTTTTTTTTTTCTCTCTAGTTAATTGTTCCAAGAATAATTATTAATTACCCAGCCTGCTCTAAAGCAGAACCATCTGCTGAGCTGCACAGGGCCCAAGCGATCCCCACCAGGACCCCAAAAACCAGGTCACCCCGTGAGCCCTGCGGGGAAGGATGGGGTCAGAGCTGCCACCAGTGCTAAGCTGCATCCCACACCATTGGGAATCCCAACCGTCAGCAACCACAGCGGAGAGGAGAGCACGGACGGAGCGGAGCCACCGAGCGGGAACAAGCGCTGATTTTTTCTTTATTTTTGTCAAAATGATGAATTGCCCTTGGCAGGCCAGGTGCTATTTTAAAAGTCACCTGACTGCACCAGCAATTTCTTCCCTAATTTCCTCTCCCGCACAGCCCAGCCAATTCTGTGGATTCTTCCATTGTCTCCTACTTCCCACTGGCAAAGACAAATGACAGCACCGAGGAGAGTTCCCTACCAGGCGTATTTGTAGGACCTTGCTAATTAACAAACAGCAATAGGCTTCAATGGAGAGGGCTGCTCCCCTCCTCGTTCTGCTTCCCATGGAGAGATGCCCACAGCCCAGGGAGCACTTTGGGGCAGCACAGGACCAGGTTGGTCTCAATTCCAGAGGTCTTAATAAACTTGGTGTGAGCATCCCAGCATGGATGAGAATCCCAACTGGTGTGAGCATCCTAAACTGGCGTGAGCATCCCAACTGGTGTGAGCATCCCAGCATGGATGAGAATCCCAACTGGTGTGAGCATCCTAAACTGGCGTGAGCATCCCAACTGGTGTGAGCATCCCAGCATGGATGAGAATCCCAACTGGTGTGAGCATCCCAACTGGTGTGAGCATCCCAGCAGGTCTGAGTTTCCCAGCTGATGTGAGTTTCCCAGCAGGTGTGAGTTTCCCAGCTGGTGTGAGCATCCCAGCTGGTGTGAGCATCCCAACCTGACGTGGGCACTTCAACATGGATGAGCCTGAGCACCACCTGCATTAACAGATCCCAATTAAAAGTCAAAGCACGACACCCTCCCATTGGTTTTGTGCCATGCGAACTCCCAGTTCCTACGCCCCATAAGTAACCCCGTATCCACACTCATCAGCATCCCTAAGCTGCTCTCAGGATGCCAGCGAGTGTCACTTGCGTGATTAATGCCCCACGTGGGAGCAGGGTGAGGAGCTCGATACGACATGCGTCAGGTGAGTCCTTATGATGTATGATTTATAAGCAGATCTGCCTTGAAAAATAGTGCAAGAAGCAGGAAGGTCGTCTGAGCTGAGAAAGATGTTTTAGCAGGAGGATGAGAGGAATAAAGCGATGAGAGGGGGGGAAAGGAGCAAAGATGAGACCCAGAGGGCTCTGCATGCCCCCAATGGGGATAGAGCTGGAATTTGGCTGCAGGAGCCCACTGACCCTGCTGTGCTGTGGGGTCCCTCCAGCTGAGAATGGGGCAGCTCATGGCACTGATGCCAGAGGAACAGAGGGGGAAAAAGGATTTGAAGAGGATGGGGTCTGCTCCAAGCCAGCTCCTGCTCAGCACTAGGATTCACGGAGCACCTGTGGGCTCTGTGCAAAGCGCTGATTTATTGCCTAATCCTCCCGAGCAGCTGCTGCCCTGCCCCGGACCTGCGGGGACCTGGCTGCATGCTAATGGAGCGGCTGCTCGGGAGCGCGGCGTTTCTGGGGAGCTCATTAATAAAGCACGAGCATGAAAATTTCATGAGGCAGAAAGGGAAGGAGGGCCGCGGAGCGCTGGGGGACATGGTGCCATCAGCTGTCCCCTGGGCGTGGGATGGGGATCGGGGAAGGAGGAGGGCAATGAGGAAGGCAGCGCTGCTCCGTGATGCCCATGGCTTTTGTGGGGGGACCCCGAAGCTTCCAAGCAAAGGGCTGATCCCAACTGGGAGCTGCACGAGGCAGAGCTGTGCAAACCCTGGCACCGACCCATGCTCCCTGCGCAGCCCTGGGCAAGGCACTTGATCCTGCTGCTCCAATTCCCCCGCATGCCAGCAACCAGAGCCGAAGTTTCTCCCTCCTTCCCCGCTCCTGCTTTGCATGCAGGCTGCTGCTTCTGCAGGGTGCTCTGCTTTTTGCAGCGAGCATCCTCACCTGCTGCTCTGCCCCGTGCTCTGCCTTGCGGGGCCCCCAGCCTCCCGCTCCCCCCTTATGCTCACGCAGAGCATCGCTCCCTGCTTCCCCAGCCCCTTCCTTCCAGCAGGGTAATGTAATCCCTCCGCTATCCCCATAGGCAATTAGCAGCGTGCCGGCTCAGCCTTGTTATCCAGAAACAACAGGAGCAGCTCATTTGCTTCAAGCACAGGGGCTGAGGGTCAGGGCTCCCGGCTCCCCTCGCCCCCAGCCCTGCTTAAATCCTGCATGGGAGGGAGACGGAGAAGGGCTGGGGTGGGGGCAGCAAGCCCACTCCTATGGCCAAAGCACAACATCCCATTCCCCTTCCCCAAAAGGCAGGGACGTTTCCTTCTGCTCTCGCTTTGCTTTTATGAATAAATCAGCCCGTGAGCGTTTAATCCCCCGCTCCAGACGCTCCGCTTTCTCATACTTTCCAGCAGCTAAAATATTTCCTTGATGGTAATGTAATCCAAAAAGGCGTGCGGGAGACGGGAGGGGGTGGCATCGCCTTCTGATCCGGCGCTGAGCACCCAAACCCTTCGGGTGATGGCAGAAAGGGTCCACTGAGGTATGGAGGGGGGTCCCGGGGGGTACGCGTGGTCCCCAGAGCCCCCACCTGGCTCTTAAGGAAAGGGTTCAGAGGAGGAGGAGAAGCCACGGCGCTGCTGACCTAAATTTGAAAGAGGGTTGTCATGGAAATAGATGGCAAAAAGGAAATTCCTAATGGACCCGTGTGGGGTTTGGGTTCCCAAGGGCTCTGAGGGGCTCCGAGCAGCATCTCTGGGGCTGAGACAACAAGCATCGCCCCTCCAGCACCAGCTCTGCCAGCAGAGAGATGCCCAAAGCACAGGGGAGATGCGAATGGGGGAACAGGGGGTGGGCAGTGCCACGGACCCAACCGCAGCTGCAGGACTCATGGAGCTCGGCTGCAGGATAAATTCATGGGTGAGAGAGGATAAAGCAGCGGCAGCACGCTGCCTGGGTTACCTGAGAAAATTGAAGCGAGCCTGAATATATCAGAGAGACGAGAGGTGACCGGCTCGTAGGGGGAAGCTTCGTAAAATTCTTCTCCTGGAGTGGGGCGGGAGGAAGAGAAAAGGGAGAGAAAGCAAATGAGAAGACCCCAAAATGCAAACGGAAGGGAAGGAGCGCAGCCAACCCGGGCATCTCCCTCCTGCAGCCGGGGAAGGGCGAAGCAAAAAGGGCTCTGCAGGGGTGGGGGGGGCCCATGGGGGGCTGCTCGGGTCGGCATTTCCTTCCTCAAAGCCAAGCGCTGCAATGAAACGCTTCCCACCCTGCGCTCGGTGCGGCCCCAGGAGTTGATGTCAGGAGAGCTGCCCGCAGCTCCCGGGGGAGGAAACGCTCTCCTCCAACCCCACCGGCCGCAAGGTTTAAAGAATAATAACGCATACAAATAGGTATACAAAAAAATAAATCAATGGCCAGGCTGGGAAAGCCGGGCCGGAGGCTGACCAACATCCCGGAGCATTGATTTCCATGGGGCAGTGGGGCAGGATCTTGCACCCTGCGGCCATGCTGGGTGTTGCTATGGGGCAGGGGATGCTCCTGCTGTCGCTGCTGGTGGGAAGGGAGCGTGCCCTGAGCGCCGGGTCCTCCCGTTCTGCTGGGCTTCCCAATGCCCCGATGACAAATTGCACCTTTATTAAAGTGCATTTAGGAAACGCTGTAACCTCTCGCTATATTGCTTTGCCGATGCAATAAATAATTAAATACTAGCTGAACCCTGCTGCTCGCTAGGAAAATTAGCCAGCATTAGAAGGGCAGTGGACTTTTCTTGAGCTCACCGAGATGCAATTAACCTCCAGGAGTGGAAGCAGAGCTCCTTAATGGCAGCGGCTGCCCAAGGGCTGGGGCGCAGCGCGCTTGGTAGAGGCACGAGGCTGGGCTCTGCCTTGGGCTCTGTGCACACAGCCTCCACCTCTCCTCCAGAAATGGGGAATCTCCCATTTTCCCAGCATCTCCCACTCACAGAGTGCCCATGGAGCTCCCTCCGTTCCCTCTGATGCTCCTGAAGGAAGGCTGCTAACGAGGGGCAGAGAGCAATTAGCAGCTATTCTTGCTCTGGGCCGATTTTGGGTTTGCTCGTGCCTGTGCTGACCCAGATCCCAGTTCAGAGGGATGCTCTGTCCCCTGCCAGGTTGGGATGCTCCTGTGCCAGAACGCGTTCTGTCCCCTGAAATCTGGAGGAGGTGGCTCTGAACCACCCAGCACCTATGGCAGGGCAAAGCACAGCGAGCGCAGGGGGGTGAGGGCTGAGCCCCGCCGTCTCCGTGCGGCAGATAACGCTGCCTCCCATGAGCAAACCAGCGCTGCTCTGGCAAAATCCAATTTCAATTACCTGCGCCGCTCCGCTCTCTGATTTACGCCTCCACGGGGCTGCAATCAGGGCTGCCTCTGAGCGCCGCGGTATCTGTCTGCTTCCACCCCTTCTGAGCGAGGTTACAGGGGCACGGGGACACCCGTGGGGATCGACCTCTTCACCCAGGGGGGGACCCCATGGACCCCGTGGTGCTGCAAGGACCTCGGTCCCAGCGCTGGGCTCGCTGGGAAGGGCGGGCAGCAGGGGGAGGGGAAACGATCTCATAAAACCCTCACCTGCCCTTTACCTCTGCACGACTCAGGGCACTTTAAAATGGAAATAGGAGACTCGGGGATTGCCCAAATCCACGGGAAAAAGCCCCATTTCCTCCAGCATTTATGGCAAGCGAGATCTGGAGCAGCTGCCCTCACTGCAGGCAGCAGAGGAGGGTCCCCAACCTCTTGCGGGGTGGAATGAGGGAGGAGCATCCTCGCATCCTCCCCCATCAGCATCCTCCAAGCACAACCCCCCGTGCAACCCCATGCAAACTCCGCGCCCATCACCCCGCGCCCCCCACCCCTTACCTTCGGCCAGCCCGAGGTGTATACTCCAGTAGATCTGAAGGCACTGAAGCTCCTTTTTCATGCCCCTCTTGCAGCGGCAGTCGTACAGCGGGCTCTCCTGCAGCACCTCCAGGGCCGCCTGGCACTCCTTGTTGGCCAGCATGGTGTTACGGTCGCGTCCCGCCAGGCACTGCCGCAGGGTGCGGTACCGGGAGCTGCAGCTGCCCTCGGCCGCGCACAGCTCGTTGGCACGCACGCAGTCCACCGGCACCCGCCAGCCCTGCGGGTCCTGCCCGGGGGGGGACGGGGGAGCGGCCAGCGAGCGGAGGGTCTCATCTGAGCAAGGGGCGGTGCGGGGGGAGGGGGGGAGAGATGAGGGCAGAGAGAGGTGAGGGGGGGCTGTAAGGAGAGGGCTTCGTACCCAATGCCCCCGCTCCAACCCCAGTCATTGCCTCCTTCCCGTCGCAGGAGGACGGGCTGAGCCCATCCCCAAACCTGAGGGATTCAGGTGCAGCCTTTGGGGTGGGAAGGGCCACCGTGCCCATCACACCCAGCCCTGCGGAAAGGGTGCATCCCATTGCCTCCCCCCAACCCTGAGCATCCTTCCACCTCATCCCAACAGCGCTGTGCCCTCTGCGGACCGCAGCCTCGGGGCGGGGGGGGGGGCTGCAAAACACGGCCACATGCAACGGGAAGGCTGGAAGGAGCAGCAGGGCTCCATGCAACCACCCTGCCCCTACGGCGCTGCCGTGCCCAAGGCGTGGCGATGGGAATGGGGTGAGCGCGTGCACGTTGCACGAGGACGTGAGGCCTCTCTGCTCGTATCGAAACCGGGCAGCAAAGAAACACAGTGTGCTCGCAGCCCTGGTGATGGGGAGACAACACGCTGCGCTTGACCTCCACAGAGTCAAGGGAAGCAGCGCACCGATCTGACCCTCCCCCCCCCCCCCCCCCCCCCCGTGTGCTGCTGTTTTTAGTCCGCGGCTCAGCGTTTGCAGCCCTGCCACGGGATTTTTAGGGCATCTGACTCATGGTTCTGAGCGCTGGGGCTTGGCAGGGCTGCGGCTTGGCGTGCTGCAAGCTGTGCCCCCAGCATGGCCCCCCGCCTGCCTGTGGGACGTGGCCGTGCTCCAGCCCCATCCCTCCATGGCCACCGCCTCTGCTGGCCACCAGCCCCGCACCCTCCCCTTGCCAAAAGGCATCCCCTGTGCTCTCTGTTGGGTTGGGTTGGGTTGGGTTTTTTTTGCTTTCCAAAGGATTCCCGCTGTGTCGGCCCCAGAAAGGCCACGGTCCCCTCACGGGAGCAAGGGGACGGGCTGCAATGACATCGCGTGCCCCCAGATCCATGATGGGGACAGGGAGGAGAATGCTCATTCCTGAGCCCACCTGCAAGCTCGGGCAGATGGGAGCGAGCGGATGGGCACAGCGAGACCTGGAGGACTTCATCGACTGCCCCATGGAGGGACGCCCCACCTGGTGCCCCGCTGCTGCCCGCTGTGCCCTGCTTTGGGAACAGCCAACATCAGCCTCCAGCTCCGAGCCCCCGAGCTCGGCCGGGTACGGCGTGGGGACAGTGACACCTACAGGCATGTGACAAGGGCCACCTGTGTCCACTCGGCCACGCGGGCAGCTCCACGTCCCCTGCTGCGTGCCACGGAGCCAGCGCGAGGCCATTGGGGGGGATAAGGGGCACTGAGAGCTCTGCGGTTCACGAAGAAATGCGGGGGGTGGGCGTGGGCAGCACCCCCCCGTGGGAGCACCTCCGCTGCCCACCATGCGGCCGTGGAACGACGCCGTCCTGCTGGGCTCCATCCGACGTCCCCGAGCGAAATCCCACGTTACATCCAATGTGGGGTGGCACGTGGCCCTGGCCACGGCCGGTCCCGATTATATTCCACATGGGAGGTGGGCAGGATCCGCGCGCCGTGGGGGAGAAGGCAGCATCCCAAATGCTCCCTGGGGCAGAAGCGCAGCGAGGCGGGCAGGAACACGAGCTCTTGGCCACGAGACGGGCGACGTCGTGAAGCTCCGAGTAGCAAGGGGCCGGCACCGCATCCTTGCACATGGGGAAACTGCAGCTTGACACTGTGCTGGGACACACTGCTTCAGGACGTGCGGAGCCATCCCGTAGCTCAGCTTCTCCGGCTGCACGTCCCTCCGGCTCCTGAGCAAACCCCAGAGCTCAGCTGCACGTTTTTTCTGCTGATGCCACGAAGCCTCTTTGCACGCCCTTGGTGCGAAGCCTCTCCTCCGGCCGTGCTCCCACCTCCTTGCTCCGCGTGCTGGGACAATGCAGGAAGGACAGCGGCCTTGCCCTGATGCAAAAGGCGCTGGAGCGCGCGGAGCATCCTGGCACGAGGGTCGGTGGCACCCTGGGCAGCGTGGTGCTGGGGTGGGGAGCTGAGCAGTAAATCCACCCACCGACCACGTACCGTGCTCCCACGGCCCCGCGCAGCCCCAGGGCGCAACCCCGAGCAGATTCCCATCGCCGTCCCCTTTTGGCAGCCCAGATCTTTCCCCTAAACCCAGCGACGGCCTGGATCAGAAGGCACGGAGGCTTTTTTTGCTGGGACTTCACCTCCTGCCTCCTTA
>NC_034429.1:1521511-1523247 GCF_002078875.1 Numida meleagris | reverse complement strand
AAACTCGCATCCACAAAACATCTGCAGAGAATTTCAACCTAATCCCGGCGGTCCCGGGGGTGCTGCCGGAGCACGGCGCGGGTTTGTGGGCAGATGCACGAGGCTCCGGCAGACAGCGAGCAGCGCGACCGCCCCGTTGCATCCTGCAGCCTCTTTTCTCCCCTCGTTGCAACGCACATTTCCTTTCGGCGGCCGTGCCGGAGACCTCCGGGCTCAGGCAGCGTTAAGAGGTAAATGTTCGTCCTCCCAACTTGGCCATAAATAAAAGGCACTGCCGAGGAGCACGCAGCCTCGCTGCTGCGTTAGCGGTTGCGTTATCCCCGACCAAAAGGGATTTTTTGCCTCTCCGGGAAGAAAAGCGCCGAGGCTGAGAGCTGGGCTCCCTCCCTGCCCACCCCAAGGCGTGGGGATGGGGGCAGAGGGTCCGGCTCTCAGAACCCCAGTGCCTCAAGAGAGCATCGTGGATGTGCCCATCCTCTGGGAGCTCCTCGTCAGACATCCCCCAGTGTGTCCAAGGAGCATCCCCACCGCTGCCCCCCAGCAGCCCCCCAGCAGCCCCATCCCACCTCATGCTCCCCCCACCCCAATGCTCTTACGGGGAAGGACGCCCCGAATCGGGGCTCGGATTTCTCCCACCCCACACAGCAGCACGGGACCCCCCCCAGCACCGTGGCTCTCCTTCCCCTTGTCACACTGGGGACAGCGCATCCCCGTCACCCCACAGCTGCGCACCCCCAGCAGTGCTGAGCACCCCGCACCCGATGGGTGCACATGGGGTGCTCTGCCCGGAGCTCTGCGTGCCGAAATCCACCTCTCCCAATCCCTTCCCCCCGGGGGGAGCTGCTCCCGGGCTCTGTTTGCAGCAGGGCTATGGGATCGCGGTTGCGTGCTGGAGCGCAGCTGGAGCACAGCACGCAACCCAACCGCTCCCCTACGGATCTCGGGACAAAAACGCACTTTGCCTGATTTCCTTCCTTCTCACCCCTCGGCCTCTGACTTTTCTCCCTTCCCTCCGCTTTTTGGCTGCGCTGTCCGCAGCCCCGCGTGGGGCTGCCGTGCAGACGCGGAGCTCCGCTCCTCCTGGCGCTGTCGGAGCTCCGGGATAACTCGCACACGAGCGAAAGCAGCGCGCACGGATTGCAGCAGCAGCGGGGACGGCGATTCCCAGCGCTCACACACATGCAATCGGCTCAACTTTCCCGAGCGACTCTGCACGCCGTGCTGAAAGGCATGGCAAGGAACGGGGGGGACCGAAGGCAAAGGGGGGGAAAGCAGCACCCGAAATGCAAAGACAGCGCTGCAAGGAGCGGGGATGGGAGGCTGCTGCTCGCCGATGGCTGATCCCGCCGCTCCCTGGGGCACCGGCCCCGCAAACCGGGGCTTTATCCCCGCTTTGAGTTGGATGGAGACTGGGAAAATCGAGCTGCCCTCGGTTGAATTCCTGCTCCCGGTGCAGGCGCAGAGCGCGGAGGGGAGGACTCGCACCGCTGCCCTCCGTCCCCGGTGCCACTCACCTACAAAGAGGACGATGCAGAAGGCGTTGGCCAAAATCATGTTAGTACATCCACGAGTTCCTCCACGTGCGTTAAAAAAAAAAAAAATTAAAAAAAAAAAAAAAAAGGGAGGGGGGGGGGGAGGAAAAAAAAAAAAAAAAAAGGAAGAAAACGGCGACAATTCCCAACGCGATCCTCCAGGTAGATCCCAAATCCGGGTGAGGAGCGCTGCGGAGGAGCGCG
>NC_034429.1:1515767-1520216 GCF_002078875.1 Numida meleagris | reverse complement strand
GATCAGAGCAATAATCGTTAGCGAGGCTTCCTGTTTAACATCCTTCCTGTCCTATTCTTCTCCTGTTCTTTGCTCTCCTTTGCTTGTCTTTGCCTAAAAAAAAAAAAAAAAAAAAAAATACAACACACAACCAAAAGGCGCACGCCGGCTTAGCAGGATGTGACTGCGCTTCACGGAGCCTAAATGCAGACAGCAGTGCCACGCGGTGTCCTTAGCTGCCCGGCATCACTTTGATTTTGTCAGGTCTCGTCGCACCGTGTGCTACACTTGTCTTCCTGCCGCAGGGTTACCCCCAGTGCCAGTCCTGATGAGACAAAGCCACCGCTCCTTGCACTGTCCTTGTCCCCGTCTCTCTGCCCTAATTCCCTGAGCTGAAGCGCGGCCGCTTTGTGTGGGGTCGGCGCAGGGACCTGAGCATCTTGTGGGTTTAATCCCAGCCTGCTCCTTGCTGCCTCATCCCCATAGGGATTTCTGGCCCAGGGAGCCCCTCCAACCAAGGGGAGCCTCGAGTGGGCAGCTGTGGCTTGGGGTCGGGGTGGGTGGCACCATCCTGTAGAGGGAGATGTGGCACGCGGGTGGCTTTGTGGGATGCAGGACGCAGGAGGGAGGCTGAGCCTTCAGGGAGGGCTGGTCTGGGACCAGGGGAGTGTGTGTGCTCTAACACAGCCCCGCAAATCTTTGTGCTCGGAAAACAAACCAACTCCATTATGCTGCAGCACCGGGCAAACGGAGATGCTCTGTGAAATGACAGCGCACGTCACCAAAGGGCCCCATCCCGGCGTCCCCTCCCATGGCCAGGACACCCATGGCACTGAGCTGCAGCCATGCGCTGCCTCCTGCATGCCATGGGTTGCTCCATTTGCTCAGCTCCTTTTTCCTCCAAAGCTCCATGGTTTTCCCACTCGGGGCAGGGGATGCAGCCCCAGGAGCGCACGGATCAACCTTGCCGTATCCACGCGTGATTTCTTGCACACCCAGCACGGGGCACCCAAGGAGAAAGGCTGCACCCCACAACATTCCCCTTTGCTTTGTGCTGGGGCAGCGCTGCATCTCCATCCCCCCTCCCCACGTCGGGGTGCCCTCCAGGAACCGATCCCAGGGGCTGAGCCGCAGCCCAGCACCGTCACCCCTCGCTCCCTTTGGGGATCTCCCCAGGGATCCTATTTGCAGGGCTGCTGACAGCAGCAGCTCGTAGCCACCGGCTACGGGAGTCCTTGCCGCACCCCGACGCTGATGGACCCCGACAGCTCCATGCATGCACGGGCTATTTTTTCCCTCGCTGCTGTTTCCAGAGCTGATCCTCCCTCTTTAACCTCTGCCAGGGAAAACGTCCCTCGTCCCCCATCTGGGAGCAGCCCTGCAGGGGATGGGAGCAACTCATGGCAAAGCCTGCCACAAAATCCGAGCCCGCGTGGACCAGGGGACGCTACAAAGCAGGTTTTCTGGATGCATCCACCCAGGTTTTAGCTCCACATGCTCACGGCATCTTGCTCCCGCTGTGCCAGGATGGAAGGGAGGGTGCAGGAAAGAAAAAAAAAAATGGGGCTTTGCAGATGGATGTGGGGAAGAGCAGGGGGATGAGGTTGCAGTGTGACACCATCAGGCAACGAAGCAAATCAGGTTTCACTAAAAGCTCCGGGCTGGGCTGCCCCCCCCCCCGCTTCCCTCCCCCCCCCCAATGATCCTGGGGAATGAGATTTCCATCTCCACACTGGATGCAGGGAGGGGTAATTGCCATGGATTGCGTTGGGGCAGGGAGTGCTTGAGTGGATCTGACATAATCGAATGAAGCTTCCCGTGCCTTCGCTGTTAGCAGGACGGGGCCCCGTGGCAGGAAGCAGCATTGCATTCCTACAGATCAACGTGATAGTGGGGAGGGGGTGAGCCCTGCAGAGGGGTTCCAATGGGGTGGGGGGGGGCTCTGAGAGGCCTCAGTGCACTGTGCAAGGTGCTGCAAGGGGCGAGCAAAGCAGCAGGTGCCCGGGCAGCAATAGAGATGCATTGCAAACCCTATGCAGTCGGGATCATGCAGCAGGGAATGCTTCAGCCCCACAGTGAGGGGGGGGGATGCAGACCCCCTGTGGAGCAGCAGCATCCCCAGCCTGAGCAGGAGATGTCCACAGCCGTGCAACGGTTCCTGCAATGTCCCCACGTCCCTTGATTCTTTTTGTTGTCTGCCTTGCACTCTGAGCCCCGCTTGCTGTGTCAGCAGCGTATTTATAGCTGCACTCTGCTCCCGGCCCGACGGCAGCGCATCCCTTCCCCGCCTGATCTCTACCTGTCACTGCAGGCAGCACCGGGTGCCCGTCCCCAACCCCCCCCGGAGCAGCATCACTTCCAGCAAAATGCTCAGGGGAACGTTTCTCTTTGAGCAGAGCCAGCCCCCCCCCCTCCCCTCCCACCCTGTGCCCCCACCCTGAGCTGGGCATGCAGCGTTTGCAGAGCAGAGAGCGCAAAGAGCAACGGGAAGGCTGCAAATAACCAAAGCCCTCAGCGAGCAGCAGATCCCGCCAGCTCAAAGCGAGCATCCCGTGGGAAAGGCATTGCAAAGCCCCACCACGAAACCCAGCCCTGCGCCTGCCAGGAACACTTCCCCCACCCCGATCTCTCTTCATTTTTTTTGTTTATGAGCCGAATGCCAATAGCAAAAATACAACCCAGCTGCGAAGGCGGAGAGCTTGCCCCTTCGAAACGTTTGGAGCTGGATGAGCATCCCCCAGCGCTGCTCTGCATCCCGACCTCCTGCTGCAAAGCACATCCCTGTGCATGCACTGCAAGAAGGCTTTGCACTCATCCCCGCCGCGTGCTGCGCCCTGCATCCTGTCCTGCAGGACAGGAATATCTGGAAGAGTGGAGCAGGCCGGATTTGGAAAGCCAGGCAAACAGTTGCATGGAGTTTGCAATGGAGCCAATCAGCTTAGCAAAGTGCTGATCCCCCCCACCCTGCTTTTGCAGCCAGCACCCTCTGCCCCTTGCAGTGCCGGAGTGGGAGTGCTGAGATTTGATGAGCAAAGCCAGGGTCAGCCCTAATTGAGCTCCCCGAGGCTGCTGCAGGCACGAGTTGAATGCGCCCAGCTCGGAAACCAGGCGGCTCCCAGCTCCTCCCGTGCATACTGAATCTCCATTTAGGCACTGCTGCAGCCAATTAGCTCAGGGCCTCTCATTAGCACTGCTCGGCCTACCAGGAGCTGCGAGGACTGGACCTGTGAGCTGGCGCGGCTCCTCCAAATCCCATTGCAATGGGCTGGTGGGGAGCATCCCTCTTTGCAGCTTGATTTCCTTTCCCAGCTTGAAGGAGAGCCATAAATCTCTTTTTTTCCCCTAAAACAGCCCTGCCTGCTCACACTGCCTGACCCTGTGCTATCTGTTCCCTGCTGTCCCCGCAGCCCCCGTGCAAGGGCAGCAGCAGAGCCCTGGATGGGCAGAGCAGCAGCGGGAGACGTGGACGCAGTTGACTTGCTCTGGGTAATATCTCCTGATTATTTGGCTGCCGCATGCTGAGGCTGCGGAGTAATCGAATTAGGCAAATATTATGGGGAAGAAATGGGCAGATAAGTAGCTTAAAGTGATCGAAATGACCTGGAGGTGGCCATGCAAATGGTCTGGATAATATCCTGTAATAACCCTGGCCAGGCAGCTGCTGGGAGCTGGGATTCCAGTAATAGGGTGGCTGGGGTGGGGCTCACGGCAGTGGGGCTGGGAGCGAATCTGGGGGGGTCAGTGCAGGATCCCCCCTACTCCCTTCTACTGGGGCACAGACAGCATCCACCCAGGCTGAGATGTGCTGGGTTTTGCTGCCAGGTTACGGTCACAGTCAGGGTCAGGGCTAGGGGGCTTTTCTTGGCCCCCCAGGGATGATAAATAGAGTCAGGCCCAGCCCAACACCCCTCATTCCCAGCCTGGCACCTCCAGGACAGAGAGGCTCAGCCAGGGACAGGACGCATTGATACAGGATTGATACAGGATTGATACGGGATTGATAAGGGATTGATACGGGATTGATAAAGGATTGATACAGGATTGATACGGGATTGATAGAGGATTGATAGAGGATTGATGCAAGACTGATACAGGATTGATACGGAATGGATAAGGGGTTGATATGGGACTGATACATGATCAATATGGGATTGATAAGGGATTGATATGGGTTTGATACGGGATCGATTTGTGATTGATACAGGATTGATACAGGATTGATATGGGATTGATGTGGACTTGATAGAGGATTAACATGGGACTGATATGGGATTGATACAGGATTGATACAGGACGCCTGGGAGCTGCAGAGCCCAGAGCCATCCCAAAGCAATGCAGGAATGCAGCGGGTGGAAATGGGGCGAAAAGCCTCCGAGCACTTCCCAGTGGGGCTGAGGGCTGTGCAGAAGGCAGCTCCCATCCCATCCCATCCCATCCCATCCCATCCCATCCCATCCCATGCCATCCCAT
>NC_034429.1:1511338-1513386 GCF_002078875.1 Numida meleagris | reverse complement strand
CAGAGATGCTTGGCCACCTCGGTACTTTTGCACAGCAGAGACGCACAACCGTGCTGGTGCATTGCACAGCAGGGATGCACGGCCACACTGGTGCTTTTGCANTGCTTGGCCACCTCGGTACTTTTGCACAGCAGAGACGCACAACCGTGCTGGTGCATTGCACAGCAGGGATGCACGGCCACACTGGTGCTTTTGCATGGCAGGGATGCACAGCAAGGATGCACAGCAGGGATGCACAGCCACACTGGTGCTTTTGCACAGCAGGGATGGACTGCAAGGGCTGCAAGGACATCACATGTCCCCAAGCTGAGGCCGTGCAGCAGCGCTCGGGAGCCAGTGTGCTGCTGGAGGCTGCAGCCTGCACGGTGCACGCACAAAGAATCCACCAGCAGCGAACAGAGAGAGGAACCCTGGCTTCTTGAGGCCATTAATGAACCCACAGCACTTTCTGAAAGAGTCCCCGTGCTCGCTGCAAAGCGCTGGCCCCGCTCCAGCCACAGTAATTACATTCTGCCTCTAAGATCTGCCCTGAATTGGTGATCAGGATGGGAGGGAGTATCAGCAGGGCAGGGTGCAGGAGCACCAAGTGGGATGCTGGGGGGTGTGCGGGTTCCGGGGGGAGATCGGGGATGCTGGGAGTTTGGGGGATGCTGAAGGGCTGTTGGGATGCTGGTTTGGGGTTAGGATACTGGGAGGGGGGTGTTGGGATGCTGAGGGCTGGGGTCAGGATGCTGTCCCTTCTCCTTGTCCCCAAAGCTCCCAACCCTGAGCCCCAATCCGCCCTTTATCCCAAGTGCACGGTGCAGGATGCTCCGTAGGGGTAAATCCACCTGCAAGGAGAGGCAGGACCCCAACCCGGGGGGGGGGCACATGGCACTGCCCCCTGCAGCCACCCTTGCTCAGCATGCGGAGCCGCGCCGCCGGTGACAGGTTGATGCAAGATGACTTATATAAGGCGCGTGGAACCGGAGTCAGCAGTAATGAGACGCTCGTGAAATCTTGCACCGATCTGTGTCAGCGCCCTAATCGCAGGCGACAGCTGGGCTCTGCGGCTGCTTGGGGATGATAATATTAATGTCAGGAAGCATCAAGCGGAGGATGCGCCTTTCAAAGGGGGGATTACACTCCTCGTGGGAGAAAAGGAAACAGCCCTCAGCTTTGCTGCTGGATCCTGGGGGCTGGCAGGAGCCTGGGTTTGGGGGGGGAGGGAGGATCCAGGGTTTGCAAATCGTGGGCTGCACCAGCAGCGTGCATCCCACCCCCTGCTCCTGCTCCATCCTGCATCCCACCCCCTGCTCCTGCTCCATCCTGCATCCCATCCTCTGCTCCTGCATCCCACCCCCTGCTCCTGCTCCACCCTGCATCTCACCCCCTGCTCCTGCTCCATCCTGCATCCCACCCCCTGCTCCTGCTCCATCCTGCATCCCACCCCCTGCTCCTGCTCCACCCTGCATCCCACCCCTTGCTCCTGCTCCATCCTGCATCCCACCTCCTGCCTTCCCAGGGCTCAAAACTAAATGCAGGTGCAGCACGGACGCTCCCTTTGTAGCTCAAGCTGCTCTTCTCCCCCCTCTCCGGGTGCTGCTGCCAATCCAGAATTTATTAGCATGCAATCTGCTCTCATCTGGGACGCTGCTGAGGGGGGAGCTGACAAGCGAGTGCAAACAAACACACACACCAACTACAAAGCAAAGGAGCAGGGATGCTGTGGATCCTGACAGGAGCAGCTCTGAGGGGCCCTGATTTCCTGGAGGCTTGATATGGATCCCCCTTAGGAGCTGCTTTGGGGCTGGGTGTGCTCAGACACAGCAGCCACACCTCAGCTTGGAGCAGCTGGGGCTGATGAGCTGGGGGGGTATTAAGGGGAGGGGGCTGGGCTGGGGGTTGTGTTTTTTATCATGCATAGGGGAAAAGCTCTTGTTTTGTTCTTCTTCAGGATGAAGCAGAAGCGTTGTGCTGCGCAGGTAAGTGCTGTGCAGTTGCAATGCAATGCTGTGCAGGTGCAGCACTGAGCAGTTGCAATGCAACGCTGTGCAGGTGCAGCACTG
>NC_034429.1:1507162-1508716 GCF_002078875.1 Numida meleagris | reverse complement strand
CCCTATGGGATCACCAGAATCCCCCTGGAGCCACCAGCATCCCTTGCCATCAGACCACCAGCATCCCTATGGGGTAACCAGCATCCCTCCCCATAGGACCACCAGCATCCCTCCCCGTAGAGCTGCCAGCATCCCCATAGGACCACCAGCATCCCTCCCCGTAGAGCTGCCAGCATCCCCATAGGGCCAGCAGCATCCTTCCCCATAGGACCGCCAGCATCCCTCCTCATAAGGCTGCCAGCATCCCCATAGGGCCAGCAGCATCTTTCCCCATAGGACCACCAGCATCCCTCCCCGTAGGGCTGCCAGCATCCCCATAGGGCCAGCAGCATCCTTCCCCATAGGGCCACCAGTGTCCATGTAGGGCCAGCAGCGTCCCTTGCCATGGGCCCACCAGCATCCCCACAGGGCAACCAGCATCCCTGCCCCGCATGCAGCAGCTCCTGCAGGCTGTCAGCCGACGTGGACAGGGATTTTTGGCCACGGGTGCTACCTGTGACCCCGCATCACGCTGCTCTCCCCGTCCCCGCACGCTGCCGGCGCGGTGGCAGAGCCGCACATTACTCATTCCCACCGCACGCCGAAGCCATCTGGATGGCGCTGGCCCTTCTGCCACACTGCGGAGGATTGTTAACACAAAGCATATGCTTTGTTTGAAATTAATAATAATTTGAGGCTCTCACCAGCTGCTGGTAATTGGCTCCCCTTTCGCTGCGATAACCGAGAGCAGCGGGGTGGAAATGCAGCCACTTCCCTGCTCCTGCTCTAATGAGATCAGTGCATGTCCCTGGGAAAGGTGGCCCTCGTGCAGGGGACAGTGGGACACAGGTGGGACGTGGCTTTCCATGAGCAGCTCCATGCATCCCAGTGGCAGAGTCTCCCGTGCATCCCATGCTCTGAGCCTCGGGGTCACTGGGCAAAGCCATGCAGCAGCAGGGAGGGCTCTGCAAGGAAGGGGGTTTGCAAAGGGCATTGCACCTGCACAGTATTGCACCTGCACAGTATTGCACCTGCACAGTATTGCACCTGCACAGTATTGCACCTGCACAGCACCGCAGCTGCACAGCACTGTACCTGCACAGCATTGCATTGCATCCACGTAGCATTTCATCTCCACAGCATTGCACCTGTACAGCACCCTAGCTGCACAGCACTGCCCCTGCACAGCAATTGCATTGCACTTGCACAGAAGGAGAGGGAGGGGAGGTGGCTCTGGGATCCGGACCCGCTCCTCGCGGGGACCGCTGGGGCTGTGCCCTCGCTGTTTGCCCACATCCCACCGAAACCCCGCGGGATCGATGAGGGTCGGCCAGGTGCACCGCCCCAAGGCCACGGGATCGATGTGGAGTGAAGAAAACGCGGCCGAGGACGTGCGGTTTTACAGCTTCCTCCCCAAGAACGGCCGCGTTTTATGGACTGCTGGTAATTGCCAATTAATTGCGCTGCAGCCAAGGGCAGGAAAGCAGCCCGCATCCTTCATACGGGGTGGGCAGGTGGAAACAACCCCCTTCTCCCCCCTTCTCCCCCCTTCTCCCCCCTTCTCCCCCCTTCTCC
>NC_034429.1:1502828-1504483 GCF_002078875.1 Numida meleagris | reverse complement strand
CCAGCCCTTGCAGTGTGGGATGTGCATCCCTGGGATCAGCACCCAGCCCTTGCAGTGTGGGATGTGCATCCCTGGGATGTGCATCAGCATCCAGCCCTTGCAGTGTGGGATGTGCATCCTTGGGATGTGCATCAGCACCCAGCCCTTGCAGTGTGGGATGTGCATCCCTGGGGTGTGCATCAGCATCCAGCCCTTGCAGTGAGGGATGTGCATCCCTGGGATCAGCATCCAGTCCTTGCAGCATGGGATGTGCATCCCTGGGATGTGCATCAGCACACAGCCCTTGCAGCAAGGGATGTGCATCCCTGGGACGTGCATCAGCATCCAGCCCTTGCAGCGAGGGATGTGCATCCCTGGGATGTTCACCATCACCCATCCCTTACGGCGAAGGATGTGCACCTCTGGGTCCGTGCTTCCTCACCCCGCCGCTATGGTGTGGGGCGTGCACCCTTGGGCCCACGCTTTGCCAGGCTATGGGGCGCACCGTGCCCTGCTCCCGAGTCCGGCGGTGCCGACCCCATAGCGCGGGCGGACAGTGCCCTCCAGCGGCCGCAGCTGTCCAGATGTGCACCGCTGGCGACGGGGCCGAGCACCCCGCGCTCTCTCACTGCTTGTTCCTCTTCTTGGCCAACTGGAAGACCACGTTGTCGTACTCGGTGTCCCCGAGCCACTCCTTGCCCTGCCGCAGCGGGACGGCTCTCTTGGGCACGGCGTAGTCGTCCCGCTGCGGGTTGTAGGGATATTCGTGCCCCGCAGGCTCCTCGGGGGCCGCCTGCAGCCTCCACGCTTCACCCTTCACCTCCTGGGGCTCATCGTAGACGGAGTGGATGCACACACCCTCGGGCTCATCGTAGATGTGCTCCGGTTTGGCGCGGGTACGAGGCAGGGGACGATGCCCTCCCGCCTCTTGGATGCTGTCGTACAGCGGATCCGGAGCGTCGGCCGGGCCGTGGAGGATGCTCCCGAATTTTCCGACCATCAGCGACTTGGCAATGGTATCAAAGGGAACGGCGTATTCCAATTCGCCCGCTGCATCCTTCTTCCTGCCCTTCTCCGGAGCTTTGGGCACGGCCGAGGGGCTGGCACGGAGCAGGGAGTTGCAGGGCTCGGTGTAGATGCTCTTGGCGCGCTGCTCCTCCTGCTCCGGCGCCCGCTCGGGGAGCTGGTTTTGTTGGCGCGGCCGTGTGCCCTCGTCCCCGGGGCCGCCCCGTTGCCGCTGCACGGCGATGGCCGACTCGATCACCTGGAAGATCTCGTTGCCTTGTCTGGTCTCGAACTCAAAGTTCCCTTCGCCAGAGGCGCAGCGCCGGCCGGCCTCGAAGGAGAAGGTCACCTGGAGAAAGGGCACGGCATCGTCCCTCAAGGAAAGGGCAGAGCTTGGGGACGCGGTCAGCGGGGCACGGTGGGGATGGGTTGGTTGGACCTGGTGTTCTCCAACCTCAGTGATTCAGTGGGGATGGCAGGGGTGGGCTGGCAGTTGGATTTGACGACTCTAGAGGTCTTTTCCAACCTCAGTGATTCAGTGGGGATGGCGGGGGTGGACTGGCAGTTGGATTTGATGACTCTAGAGCTCTTTTCCAACCTTAACGATTCTATGGGCACGGTGGGGACGGGTCAAGGGTTGACTCGATGACCTTAGTGGTCTTTTCCAACCT
>NC_034429.1:1488253-1501398 GCF_002078875.1 Numida meleagris | reverse complement strand
ATCCACACCCCAGATAGACCCAGCATCTCCTGTTCCCTGGTTATCCCATCCATCCATACCCCAAATGGACCCAGCATCCCCCACACTGCATTTATCCCACCCATCCATACCCCAGATGGACCCAGCATCCCCTGTTCCCTGGTTACCCCATCCATCCATATCCCAAATGGACCCAGCATCCCCTGTTCCCTGGTTATCCCATCCATCCATACCCCAAATGGACCCAGCATCCCCCACACTGCGTTTATCCCACTCATCCATACCCCAGATGGACCCAGCATCCCCTGTTCCCTGGTTACCCCATCCATCCATACCCCAAATGGACCCAGCATCCCTCACACCGCATTTATCCCACCCATCCACAGCCCAGATAGACCCAGCATCTCCTGTTCCCTGGTTATCCCATCCATCCATACCCCAGATGGACCCAGCATCCCCCACGCCGCATTTATCCCACCCATCCATCCCCCCCTACCCCCTTGGCTCTCACCGGGAACGCCAGCTGGCACAGCCTCCGCACCCATCCCTCCACCTCGCCGCCCTCGGCCGCCAGCAGGTACCGCTTCTCGGTGGTCTCCAGCAGGAACGGGGCCGTGGCGCGGGGGCAGCCCACCTCGCCGCCCGCCTCGGCCACGTGCACGCAGTCGCTCATCTTCACCAGGCGCCGGCTGCCCTCGCCCTTCCGCGGTTTGTCGGCGCCCTCGAAGAGCTCCAGGCGGGCGGTGGAGCAGGGGGTTTCCCGGTACAGGACGCCCCAATACTTTTTCCATTTCTGAAGTGGCACCGAGCAGCAAAAGGAAGGGGAGCCCACGCTTAGCAGCGCTGTTTTCGCCCTTCCCGGGGAGTTTTATCCCCTTGAGTCATTGTGCAAGTGATGCAAACCCCTGCGTGATCCGGGCGAGGTCTCACCCCAGAATGCCCTCGTGGCCCCGGAGGAACTGGGCAGCGTGGGGAAAGCATCTCCAACCTCATGCACAGCGTAAGGGAGACATGCGTCCCCGTGCTGCAAAGGGGAACTGGGGGCTGCTCAGCATCACCCAGCCCGGGTGGGAGGTGGGGAAACCATCCCCCTGCCCACGGCATCCCCATACCCACGGCATCCCCCTGCCCATGGAAACCCCTTACCCATGGCACTCCCTGCCCATTGCATCCCTCTTCTCACTGCATCCCCCTGCCCATGGCATCCCCTAACTCGTGACATCCCCCTGCCCGTGGCATCCCCCTGCAATCCACGCCCCCCAAAGGGCTTCCAGCTCCCCATTTGCCTCCTTGTTCCTAAAACCATCCACTTCAGAGCCATCCCTGACTCGCGCCCTCCCGGCGGGCAGAGAAGTCCATGGCATTTTGCATGGGAAGTGTGCAGCCCCAGAGGAAGTTTTGCACCAAACCTCGCCTCCCGCAGCGCTGCAAGGGGAACCTGTGGGGCGCAGCAGCCAAACTGCTGCACCCTTTGCTAGGGCCAAGCTCCAAACCCACCCCATTTGCCCTGCAGCCTCCACGTCCTGCTGCGTGCTCGTCCTCCCCACCCAGCACGCCCCATGACACTCTCCTTCCTCCTTGCACAAGAGCAGCAGCCACCGTCACCGAACCGCAGCGCGCTCCAAAGCAACAGTGCACAGGGGTCACATCACTTCGTGCCGCTGTGCTGAGCTGCACAGGGGCTCTGCTTGCACCCTGCGTGCTGTGTCCCAGCACCGAATCCTCCAGCTCCAGGAGGCTCAGGGTGCTGCCCATCCCATCGCCACCGCCCCCTGCCCCCTAAGCCGCCCCCCAAGCACCACGTCCCACACGCTGCCCCGTCGCAGCTCACCCTCACCTTGCCGAAGGTCTGCTGCAGCTGCAGGTGCAGCACGCCCTGCTTCACCACCGCCTCCTCCATCCTGCAGCCCGGAGCATCCACCTGCGCTGCTCCTCCGTCACCCAATGTCCCCAGTGCCCCGTGGGCGCTGACGCCACGTGACGTGCGGTCGGGTGCTGCCGTTTCCTCCCCATGCTCCGCTTCCTGCCTTCGCGCCGTTACCACAAAGGGCAGCCGGGTGCAAAGCTGCACACGGGGCCCTGAGCGGCTGCTGAGGGGGGAATGGGGACCTGCAGAAAGGGGGGGGTTGCTGGGGTTCGGGTGGGAGGGAGCGCATGGCCCGTCTGCAGCGTGATGCTGCCGCTCGTCCTGCACGGGGCCGTGCTGCACGGTCCCCTGGTGCATGGCAGAGCATGGAAATGCGCATGGGTGGGTGGGGGATGTAGGTCTGGAGCAGGCTGCACCGTGGGGTGGGTCTGTGGCGGTGCTGCTCATGGTGCATGTGGGAAATGCAGCCCTCCGTGCATGGGCAGCGCTGCATCTGTCAGTGCATGCAGGGAATGCAGCCCTCCGGGTGTGCAGAGCACCACAGTGCATGCAGGAAGTGCAGCCTCAACTGCGTGCCGAAAATGCATCCCTTCGTGCACGTAAACCATAGCACCTGTTGGTGCACGAAGAGTATTGCAGTCCTTGGTGCATGCAGGGAATGCATTCTTCAGTGCATGCAAACACCACATGGGTTAGTGCATGCAGGAAGCGCATCCCTCAGTGCGTGCACTGCACCTCAGCCCTCAATGCATGCAGAGAATCCCTCGGTGCATGCAGGAAATGCATCCTCTGGTGCACGCGGAGCACTGCAGCCCTCAGCGCATGCAGGGAATGCACCCCGCGGTGCTCGCAGGGGTTGCACCCCAAGGCGCACGCTGCACGGCAGCGCCGAGCACGCCTCAGCCCGGCGCGACTTCACCCTCGGGCCACGCGGGGGCAGCATTCCCCGCACAGAACTTCCGCGGGGAGAGAGAGAGAACCGGGCCGGGTTTCGGGCAGCAAAAACCCGCTCCGTGCTTTGCGGAGGAACTGGGGGCGGTGGGGGGCGGCGGGAGCACCGGGGGCGCTCGGATCAGGGAGCAGCGCAGGGGGTTAACGGGGTGCGCGGCCCCTTTAAGAGCGATGTCAACAAAGCGCGCCCCTCCCTCCGCGGCGCCGCCGGCGTCGTGACGTCACTCGCCCGCAGCGGGCGCCGCGCTGTTCCCGTTGCGCCCCGCGGGGCGGAGGCGGGTGGGCGTGGCCAGAGCGGGAGGGCGCGGTCAAGGGTGGTGGGCGGGAACGGCGCAGGCGCAGAAAGGCGGGAGGGCGCGTCGCGCAGGCGCACTGAGGCGGCGGCGCTGGTGGCTGAGGAAGGGGTGGGGGGGCGGAGGCGGGCGCGTGCCGGGCCCGGCGGAGGCGGAGGGAGCGGAGCATGAATGGAGCAAGATGGCGGATCATGTGCAGGTGAGGGGGGGGCTCGGCGGGCCGCGGGGCTCGGGGGGATTCCTCTCAGCCCTCCCGGGCCGCGGGCGGCTCCAAGGGCAGGCCCCGGGCCGGCCGCGGCCTAGCGCGGCCTGCTCTCGGCGGGCGGCGGTGGGCCTCGGTAGGCCGCGGCGGGGCCTGGGCTGAGGGCTGGCGGTGGGGCCTGGGGGTCCCGAATCTCCGCCCTTAGCCGTGGGGCGGTGCCGCGGGGCTGGGCTCTGGCAGGATTCCGGGCTGCCCGCGGCCTGGCCTCGCCGCTGTTGGGTCCGTGCGATCCGTGCAACTTGGGGATAAATAGATCCTTCCCGCGGAGAGGAATCGCCAGCGGGGCGAGCCGTGCGTTCGCTCGGAAGGTTGCTGGTGGGTTTGTTTTGGGTGATCTCAGGGATTGCTGCGTTCTTCAGCGGCGCTCGAGCTGCCAGTTTGCTGAGGGAACGGCGAATTTGGGTGCTGTGCCCTTAAAGCGGGTGAGCCCGCAGCTCAGCGCTGCGGGAAGAGCTGCCCTTGTTGCTTTAAATCCTGCCTCCCACCTTGCTTTTCTTTGTTTAAATATTGCATTGGGCAAGTGGAAGCTGGAGCCGTCCGAGCGGGGTCCTGATCGCCGCGTTCGGCTTCGTTAGTTAAAGTTTAACGGCCGCGGTTTGGGAGATGTTCCACTCGGAGGCAAACTGATTTGCAAATGCAGCCAGGGCACCTGCAGCCCGGCCCAGCTCCTGTGCAGGGCAAAAGGAGCTGGATGAGTCGCTCAGCGTTAGGACCGCGCGCGGTTTGCATGCTTTTTTTTTTTTTTTATTGTCTCTTTCTTCTCTCTGCTCCAGGTAAAGGCATCCGGCAGCAGCTCTGCGGAGCCTCGTGTAGGTTCCTTTCGGCACAGAGGTTCCCTTCAAAAGTGGCCGGAGGAAGCGGTGCTTTGTGCGCATAGGTTAAGTTTGGGGTGAGAGATCTTTCCGTCGCCTGCAACTCCGGCCTGGTTGGCACAGTTGGAGTGTATTGGTCTGTTGCACCCTTAGTGTTTCTATGAGCTGAGCGAAGCTGCAAGGTTTCCCCCCCTCATCAAAGGCAGCGTGCATTGAACGGAACGGTTACCGAGTTATCCCGCGTCCCGGGGAGATGTTGGCTGCCAGGGTGAATAATGGAGAGAGCTGCGTTAGTGGCAGATGCTGTGGGAGTTGGCCTCGTTCTAATAGGAGCTGGCATTGCCCATGAAGGCTGCCTGCTGAGGGCTGTGCGGAGTTCACGAGGCTCGTGCTGGCTTGCTGCTGCTTCGGGAGAGCTTTGGGTTGGGGGCTGTGTGCTGGCAGGCTGGGGTTGAGCTGGTCTGCTGGCACCTGGTGGGTGTGAGGGTTGTGGTGCCTGATGGCAGCGAGCACCACGGGCACGGAACCATTGCTGAGGTTATTTGCCTTGCAGCGCGGAGCAGTGGGGAGGAAGGTGAGCTCCTCGAGCCGTCGGGAGGGAGAACGCCGTGTCCTCGTGGGTCTTTAGAAACTGGAGGTGGTGCAAACTGTGAGCTGCGACGCCGCGTGGTCGCAGCTGGCTGCCGTGCTCCTGCTGAGCAGAGCTTCGGGAGCAGACTGCTCAGTGGCCGCGGCCCAAACCCGCGCTGGTACCGAGGCAGGAGCAGCACGAATCAGGTGGTGCTGTTCAGTCTCCAAGTGCAGAATTGCTGCACGCCAGCTTGTCCGTTCCTCAGCGAGCTTACGCTGCCTTCTTTTGGCTGCATACTTCTGTCTGATCCGAGGCTCGGAAGCGTTGCCTCAACTTGTCCACAGCAGAAACAGAGGAAAGCAGGGGGAGCACCATTAGCTCTGTGGGCAAATAGAAATCCCGTTCCTCTATCCCACGCCGCGCTGCAAACAGATTTGTTTCATCTTTGTTTTCCTTCTGCTTTCCTTCTCCTTAGATGTTTTCCGCGCTGTTGCCCTAAAATGGGATGCGCTTACCGAAAGTAAACGTTCCTGGGGGAGAGTGTTTGCTGGAGGATGGTAATTAATTCCGCGACTCTGAGTATTGAACGTTCCGCTTGTCTCGAGGTTTAACAAATGCTTGGAGCACTTAAAAGTCGGTGTCGCTTCCGTGCGAGTTGTTCTTGCCTCCTCGTGCTAACCCGGCTCCGAGCTGAACGGAACGAGTTCTGCGCCGGTGGGATGTAAAAAGAGAGGTGCTGAGATGGGTCCTCCTTGCAGGAAAACGTGAAATCCGGCGTCTCAAAGGAAATTGCATCTCTTTTTTTTTTTTTTTTCTATTTTGTTATGTGATGATAGGCTCGGTTTGGACGCTTCAATCCCGGCAGCAGGCACCAAGGTTTCTGTGCCCGTTCACCCAGCTGGCAGCGCTCTGCTTTGCAGCAGGCAGGAGTTACTCCTTTCACCTCGAAGCTGTCTCGGAGGAAACCTTCCTTTCTGTTGGGATGGGCTCTCTTTGGGTCGCTCCCCCGTCGCGTGTCAGCGCCCTGCAGGAATTGGGCACGCCGTGTGTGCACATAAGGGAGAACGTGAGGGTTTGGAGGGTGCTGTTTCCTCACCGGTGCTGGAGGGCTCAGAAAACATCTCCCTCCCAGTGCTTTTCGAGGCGGTTTCCTAGGTCCTGCTGGGGATGGAAACACCCACCCTGTGTTTTCCCTCGTGTCTCTGTATTCTGGAAGACGTTGTTTTGGCTCAAACACAAAATCTCATTTGGCTTTAGAAACCTGTCGCATTCAGTTTGCTCCGGAGGGAACCCTGGGGCCCACGCTGCGTGTTTCCCATTTGCTCTCCCTGTAACCTTGCACCTGCTTGGTAATAGAGGCACGATGCTGCTTGGCTGCGGATTGCTTGGGATACTTGTTTGTTTGTTTCGGTTCAAGGTTTTTACCTTTTCTGTGTCATTGCTGGGGCCTCCTATTGAGGGCTTGTATTTATCTCAGAACAGCCCGAGGGAGTGCTCTGGTCCCGGGGAGGATACAGCCCTGCTCCCACTAAAAATAGAGCTGGCAGCAGTTCTGTTGCAAATCAGGCTTTTTTTTTTTAATTATTTTTTAAACTACGCTGCTTGGATGCCCAGCACTGAGAGTTGGGTTGGGGCTGAGAAGCGGAGCCGTGCAGTTGCAGGAGCCCAGGATCGAGGTGTCAGCAGCCCAGCTCTGAAGTAAAACAGAAGCCAGCGTGTTTCTGCCCTGGGTGCCCCTTTGCCAGCAGTGTTTGCCTCCTGCCTGCAGCTTGTCCACTTTTGCATGGCCCTGGGGTGGCAGGTGAGGTGCGTGGTTCGTTGGCAGCTCCTGACAGCAGCCCCAAATCGCAGCCCACGTGGGAAGGAAGAGCGTGCTGGCTGCTGGGTGCTCATCTCAGGATGAAACCCTGGCCGTGCTCAGCTCTTTGTCGTGGCTCAGTGAGCTGTGTCCCTCGTGCTTCACCCCCCGAGCCCGCTCTCCTCGCCCCATCCGAGCTGCGTTCCCTCTGACAGCCAGCCCTAATGCAATTAGGGAGGCTTGGTTCGTTTTGATCATTTCAAGGGAGCGCCGTGTGTAGCTCAGTGACTTTGTTATGGTTGGGAACTCCTCCTTGCCCTTGCTTTGGGTAGTGCACTTGGTTTCTGAGAAGCCCGAGGGGCTCAGGTCTGCTAAAGCAGAGTGGAAGTTATATTTTAACTGCTTAAAACGGCCAGCAAAAATACAGTTTTATCCTCCCGCTTCCAGGCTGTGCTTTCAGGAAGACATTTGCTAATGGTGAACGCTCGGTGCTCTTCTGGTGATACAGCTGTGTGGCTGAGTTACAAGAATCTTGTTCTTTCTAGGAGCAACCGCTGTAATCTGCACCTGAGCTTGCTCTTCTCGTCCAGCTTTGGTGCATCTCTTGCCCAGCAGCAGTGCTGCTACAGCCTGTCCTCTGTGCAGCTCCGTGTGCATCCATGGCCAAATAAAACTGAGCAGAATACCAAACGTACCCGGCCAAGCAGGCCTCGTGCAGCAGGCGTGAGCTGCGTGCTCCCTAGGGGTCGTGCAAAGCAAAGCAGCAGTGAGTGCTGAGCGCTGCTCGCACCTGTGTTCCGGCTTGCTCGTTCTGTTTGCTGTCTTCACATCAATTTCAGCCCCGTCCACGCGCTTTCCTTCAACTCCCGTTGGAAAACTCGGTGCCCTTGTACCACCAGCCAGGGCAGTGTTTGTGAACGCGCTGATTACAGGAGTTAGAGTCCAAGGACGCCGTACTGGAAAATCTTAATTCTGTTGTTTCTCTTTTAGCAATAGATAGCGCCCGTCGCTGCCCCCAGCTCAACCAGCGCACTGAAGGCAACTTGCAGCGCGTTCTGCTGCTTCTGGGCGCTGAGTTTGAGCGGTCCTGGAGGAGGAGCTTTAGAATTTCATCGGGTGGAGAACACGCTGAGTTCTCAGGCTGGTTTGGTGTGCTGCCTCCTCAGCCCTCAGCTCAGGGAGCATCTCGGTGCTGCAAGCCCATGAGCACGAGCAGACCCATGGGGAGGGAGGGCTGGGGGGCAGCTCCTCCTCGGGTGGGTGCTTGCTCTTGCCGTGCTTGATGCACGGTGTCGGTGGTTGCACCTGAAGGTGGCTTGTTCTGCAAAGCTGGCGTCCTCAAAGCGGAGCCGTGAGGCGGTGCAAGAGAGGATGAGGTGCAGGGATCTGCCAGCCAGCTTGCTTCAGGCTCTCTCCTTCAACTCCGCCGTCTGCCGTGAAATTCCTCACCTCTCATTCCATCCCAAGGCCTCAGTGCGGCAGGAGGATGCAGAGCAAGGGTTTGTGGAAGAGATTCTGCCCCTTCTCCCCGCGTTCAGCGCCGCGCTCGTCCCGCGTGTGCGTTGTGCTCGCTGTTTCCTAATGTCCTGGATGCTGCTCGTTAGGAAACGGCCAACCTGTGCCAAGTGAAAAGCCCTCGGCCGCACGGGGAACATTCAGTTCTCAGAAAGAGAGGTGAAAACAGCGCGATTTTCCGAAGCAGCAGCACATCAGCTGTGGCACGTAAATGAAAAGGTAAAAGAGAAAAGGGAGTGACTCATTCTCCCGTTGCTGCACAGAGGTGCTGGTGCTGCCCGGCCTCCCTTTTTCCTTCCCAAATGGAAGGAGCTGGGCTGCTGCTGTCCCTGCTTGGGCCCTGCTGCTGGGAGAGAGCTGTTCTTGGGGCAGAAGCGGTCCCTCAGCTGGCTTAGCCTCGTATTGCAGCCCCGGGGAGCTCTCATTGCTGCTCCTGCAGCATTGCTGGGGACTGGGGACGGCCGCCTGCGGGTCAGCAGCGATCTGCCTCCAGCACAGGATGCGACTGACTGCTCCAGGAATTGGTGAGGCCCCGCGTGGTGGCACTGGGTGCTGTGCGCCGGGAGGAAGCAGAGATGCCGCCTGGATGTTTTTCACTTTGGGAAGGGTGATCAAACCACTTCGACCGACGTTACGGCATGGAAATGTGGCGACTTGAATTGTTTTTTCTAGCTTCGTTTCGTTTGGTTGGTTTAGAAGATGATGTGCAACCTGACAAGTTTCAGGTTGCGCATCTGTTGGAAGGAAAGAAATGGCTGCTGCTGTTTTTCCCCCTCGCGTCCTGGAGCCATGAGTGGGGCTGTGGCTGCGTGAGGCACCAGATCTGCTTGGGGGAACCTGAAGCTGGGTCCCAAACCACGGCAGCAGCCCCACGCCTTCGCTCTGTGTTCCTGGAGGAAGCAGAAACGCTTTCCCTGAGGTTTCCCTGAGGCTTTGCCCATCAGCCCCCGAGGTGCGAGTAGCACTGGGGCTACTCCCTTCTTTCTGGTGCACTCGGTACCGTGTTAGCTCGCCTTTCCTCTTGGTTCCTGACCAGGCAGCTGAGCAAATTACTGCCCTTCTGGAGCTGAGCCTTGGTGGAGTGAAGCAGCAGTGTCTGCTTGGAGTATTGACGAGCGGGTGCCGCGTCTCAGTGGTTTCTCCAGTCGCTAAGGGTGTCACGTTCCTCCCCTTTAAGCTCTGTGGGACAGAAACCACCCTTGCTCCTGGGTAGTGGACGAGGTTGTGTGTTGTCAGCACTGAGTTACAGCGGGTGTTAGCGTTGATCTGAAGCACTTCTGTGGAGTTGCACGGTGAAATAGGCAGGGCTGAACCCGGAACAAGACCTCTCCAGCTTGACTTGAAGACCGTTCATCTTAAGGAGAGAAATGAGAGCTCCTTATGGATGCCCCGGGAGGTGCCTGGAGGTGCTGCTGCAATCAATAGCTTTTTGACACGTTCTGGAAGGGCATAAGTAAGTTTTCTTTCTCTGTTATTAGCAGGATAAATGGAAACGGGCAATTTATGGTTGAGATTCCCTTAACAAATGAGGGTGATGAGCCACGAGACCTTGGTTTTACAACGGTGAGCGCTTAGGAAATGCATCACCGTGGTCCTTGGCAGTTAAGAGTTGAATCGTTCCGTTTGAAAAGCTTTTTTATTCTTGGTCAAGATGGCTGAATTCCTGAAGTGACCTGAGGCTTCTCTAAGCCTGAGTCGCTTCCATCACCAGAGCCCTCTGCACGCAGTGATTGCGAGCCCCGACCTTTCAGCATCCTCCTCCTCCTCCTCCCTTCTCCCTGGGCACTCAGCACACAGCAGAGCAGCAGCTCTGGGGTCCATCCTCCCCCCAAAATGCCAGCTCTGGAGGTGAGAATGTGGGGCACTGCTTCTGGTGCCTGTTGCACGCGGTGAGCAAGGCGTTGCAGGCCTCACTGCGTGCCCTCTGCTTTCCAGCAGCTTGCAAGGTCTGACTGTGATTATCACACATGGGGGGGAATCAGTTGGGGGAGATGAGAATGGATGAATGTGCTTGGGACGAAAAGAACCGTAGGGAGCGTGGTGCAGGATCTCTGGCTCAGGGAGGCAGTAACCAGAAGGCAGGAGGAAGGAATGCCTGGAGCAGCACGTGTCTGAGGAATTCACAGCCACGCACACCCTGCAGGACGAGACAGCAGCAAAGTTTGGGTTGATCTCTTGAAGCCCAGGGCTCTGTTAGGTGTCTGTGTCCGGGGGGGCTCGCCGTGCACTCCTGCTCCGTTGCTGGCTCTGCCATCTTGAGCGCAGCGTGCGTTCCCTCAATTGCCTGAGATGGGAACTGTCAGCGTGGCGAAGTCAAACTCGATTGAACTGAACCTGCCCGGAGCTCATTGCAACCCTTGGATGTAAAGAGCGTTGCTTAAGCAACCGTGTAATATGGGATCAATTCCGCAGCCGGCCCCCCCGGGGGCTCCTTTTTAGGTAGCTGTTAACGTTCCTTGTAGTATTTATCACTTTAAAGATGATCACGCATTGTTTATCTTCACCGTGGGGAAAACCCGGAACCGGTGATGAGTTTTATTTGCAGCTCGTGGTGTAAATAAGATTGATAGGTTGCTTCTCTTCCGCGTTCCGAGCTTCACAGCTGCTTTCCGTGGGCAGACATCGAGGCCAAGATCTCATCGTGTGCCCAGGACAACCCAACCCTCGGAGATATTGAAGGAATAAGCAGTAATGATGCAAAGTGATACAGGATTCCCGCTTGCCCGTGGCGGAGAGGACAGCGCAGCTGCAACGAGCAAGGAGTGCAAGTTGTGTTCCTGCTGAACACGTTTCCCTCGGTTGGTGAACGCTTCTGTCCCCAAAACAATCGCCCTGGGGTGATGTGCCACCCCCAGCACCGTGCAGGACTCGCCCATGGGGCTCAGCTCCGGGCTGGGGAGTTGGGGCAACACGTTTTCTGTGGGGTCACCCACTTCTTTGCCTCGCGTTTGCATCAGCACGAAGATTTAATTATAAATAGACGCAGCGAAGTGACCTACAGGAGAAGGTTCTCTCCCCTTTATTTTTGGCACCCTGAGTCGGTTGCTTTTTAGATGCAGGTTGGCTAGAGGGTTGTTTTGTTTCCTTTTTAAAGGAATTTAGAAAAGTCCATATTTTTAAAGTATTTCATGTTAGGTTTAGGGAAAGAACTCCCAGAAGGTGATAAAGTGATGGGAGCTGGAAATGCTGGATGAGAGCTGCGTGCGGTGACTTGCTGCTGGGGGGTGTGGGGCTGCGTGCTGCCCTGGTTGGCTGGGGGTGGTGGGAGGCCTGGCACTGCCCTGGTGCTCGGCGATCACGGCTGGGGCTGTGGATGTGACCTCTGTTTGCTTTCCCACCCTTCTTTGTTTTACCTCTTTGCATTTACCCGTTCGAAGCAGCGCGGCCCGCTCAGGAATACATCCCAGTGTGGATCCTTCCCGTGGATGGGTTTGGTTTTTTTTTTTGCAACAGGTGCCCGGCTTGGTTGTGTTCAGGGTGAGAAGGGATGCAAAAGAGACCCAAGAACTGCAAAGCAAACCTTCCCAGTGCGGGACGCTGAGGTGAATGCGTTCAGAAGGAGAAGGTCGCTGCCACCAATAGGGAAACGTGGGGAAAATGGCCTTGGGTTATAGGCAGCGACGTGGTGAGGTGTGTGTCTGGAGGCTGAGTAAGAAGAGCCTGGAGACAGGGCGCAAATCTCCATCACTGGCCATTGCTGCCACACTTAATGAAAGGGAAAAGCATCGATACCGCTCGGGTTTTGACTTTGGAAGGGCAGAGAATGGGTATGTATGCAGGAGGAGGCGAGGGATGGCAGTCGGTGCCCAGCTGTGAGCTGAGGAGTCTTAGCAGAGCAATTATGTGCAAACTGGAGCGGCAGGTCAGGCTTTGAAGCACGCTGTTAAGCCGGCTGGGGTTCCAGCTGGCCATTTACAAGTGCATGAGAGAGAGCGGACCGAAGGGGCTCAGGTTGCTGCAGGAGAAATTCTGCATGTACCACCCAAATCCTGGCCTTGCAGTGCTGTGCCCGAGGGGGAGGTTTGGGAGCCCGGGGCTGCCTGCTGTGACTCAGCACTTCTCCGGCCGACTCAGCGCTTCTCCCATCCCACTGTCCCCAGCAGCCTGGGCCAGTTCCTTCTTCATCCCCTCAGACCAGAAGCTGGCCTCCTCCTCAGCTGCCTTTGTAAATAAGGTTTCCGGAGCCGTTTGCTCTCCAAAGAGCAAAGAACAGAAACATCGGTCGGCTCGAATCGCCCTCGCTGCCGTTCTGCTGCTCCGCTCACCTTCCTGACCCTTGGGGAAGCCGGAGCGTTTCTGTGCTTGGCGTGCTCTGCTGTCTCATGCTTTAGGGCTTATCTGGAACGCGCAGGGCCCTCGCGTTGCGTGCTCGTTACTCTAAATGGTCATTTTTTATCTTGGCTAAAGGAGCAGGCGTTGCTGAAGCGCTCCCTGCCTCCTCGCTGCCCCAGCGTTCCGGGAGCCGAGCTGGTTTGATTGCTCTCCCTTTGGTGGGGAGGGTTATAGGTTACCACGGACACTCAGAGTGAGAGCTCCACGATTGGAGCCCGCCTTGCTCTTGGAGTTGCCCTCCCAGGCTTCGCTGTTTCTCCGAGTGCCCCCTCTGCAGCTGTGAGAAGGAAGCTTGAAGCGAACGTCAGCCAGAAGACTGGGCAGGGATGCTCTCGTGCAGCACAGCAGGAGATGGGATGGTAGAAGGAGGTGAACGCCTGACGTGGACATCTGGCTGCATCCATCGTGAACATCAATTCTCCTCGGAGCTGCTGGATTCGTGCTCCTGGGTGATTTGGAGCAGCTCTCCCACATCTGTCATTTCTCACCCCAAAACTCTGCCCTCATGGCCCCAGCGTCCCCCGACGGGCGCGGGGCGGTGGCTTGGCCCCATCCCATGGGCGCCCTTGGCGTTGCAGAGGTGTTGTGCTGGAGCCCTGTAGGCTGGGAGCGTTGTGTGGCTCTCAGGGAGCGAACCAAGTGGAATCTACATGCGGGCTGGCCCGGGTCCCGTGCTCTGCCCCAGCAAGGAGGGGGTTCTGCCCCAGCAAGGAGGGGGTTCTGCCCCAGCAAGGAGGGGGTTCTGCCCCAGCAAGGAGGGGGTTC
>NC_034429.1:1464937-1488106 GCF_002078875.1 Numida meleagris | reverse complement strand
GTTGGAGGTGTGAAGGCGGCTACGGGGAAGCCCGGTGCCTGAGCTCAAGGAATTCATGCAGGGGGTGTAAAATGGGGCAGAACGAGCTCTTCAAAAGACAAGCGCTTCTCTCCAAAAGTCTCACACGCTCCCCGGAGCCCTTTTCAACTGCAGGCGGAGGATCCTCGTGGGGCAGTGCCCACTGCCAGCCCCGGGTTGGCCAGCTGTTCCAGCAGAAAGCAGTGCAGTTGTGTTCGTGGCACTCATCTCCCGGCTTGGAGTTCCTGCCCCGTCTCCTTAGCAGGGGTGAAACCACCCTGGAGCGTGCTGTGATGCACTCCCAAAAGCCTCTCACTGCAGAGGACTCCAGCTGCATGACTTTGTCCAGCAGCTGCACTCATTACCTGGGGAAGGCTTGCAGGCTCTGCCCTTGGATGCCCTAAGCTCTTCTTTGGGATTGTTTTGTTTTCCCCACCCTTGGGCAAATAGAGAAATCCCGGGCTCCTGTTTGGAAGCGTCCCTTTTACCGCTATTTCTGCGTTCTGCAAAGCGATTATTTCCTCTGAAGTAGTGAAGGGGACAGGGTCCCTCCTTGGGTCTCTTATAACGCTGTCTTGTCTGGTGATGCTCTTGGCAGCATGGAAAACTTGGTGGTTTCGTGTGGAGCTGCTGCACTCGTGCATAAGAAGCGCTGGGCTGTGTGCTGACCCTTGGCTTTTGCATAAGGATGTGTCCAAGAATAAAGCAAGCAGCTGGTGCTATCCTCCTGTGCTTTGACTCCTTCGTTTGCCATGCTCTCCTCCTGCAAACCTAGCAAGTATCCCTACAGCAATGGGAAATACCTGCCTGTCAATGCAGCACGAAGAACCTGAGGGAATACTGATATCCATCTACGGAGCCGCTTTCTAACTAGGACACCTTAGATTTCACTGGGGGAACCCATCCGCCTGGATCCCGGCTGGCAGCGAATATTTTCCAGTTGTTTGAGCACACAGTCTGCCCGGCAGCTCTGTTTCCCTTCAGCGCATTCACAGAGGCATCCGTCTCGTCCCTCGTTTGTTCTCTTCTGCTTCAGGTAGTTCTGGCGTGGGTAGTGCTGAAGATCTCATGTCAGATCCTTCCAGCGCCCTGGGATGCTGAAGTCTCCCACTGCCCTGCAATGGGAATGCAAACAGAGATGAAGGGCTTGCCACTGCGTGGCACAGGAACCGGCTGTGACGATGCTCTCGGGCTGGGTGAGAGCCGACCCCGGGTGGAAGTAAACTGTAAGACCTCATTACTAATTTATTGTTCTCTCTCTGTTCCAGAGCCTAGCCCAGCTAGAGAACCTGTGCAAGCAGCTGTATGAGACCACAGACACTGCGACACGGCTCCAGGCAGAGAAGGCCCTGGTCGAGTTCACCAACAGTCCAGACTGCCTGAGCAAGTGCCAGCTTCTTCTAGAAAGAGGGAGTGTATGTAAACCAAACGAATCTCCGGTGTTTCTCAGCCTTTTGGACATCGATGGGGGTGCTGGCCCCGGGTTCTGCTGTGCAGTGTTGATCTTGCACACCCGGCAGGCTTGTGTGTCTGTCGCACTTTGCAGACAGCCTCTGCCAAAGAAAGCGTTGGTGCTGGTGGTCACCACTGCAGCAGCATCATTTGTCAGCAGTTGTCAGTTCTGATGTCTGGGCCTTGCTGCGTTCTTTGCAGGCTGCCACCCAGGCACACCAAGCTTTAAGGTGAAGCTGTTATCGTGGCAGTGGTATTTTGCAGACTCTGGGAACCACTGCCTTCTCCAAAGGCATTGGGATTAAAAAAATAGTGTGTGCACAGAGGATCAGAGGAGATAAAACCAGCAATGTTTCTTCGGGTGTGTTTCCTCAGAAGCTTGCCCTTGCTGCAGTGTTGTCTCAGTAATCCAGCAAGATAAAAAACCAGGGGAAATTAGATGACGTGCTTTACAATTAGTATTACAGAAAGGCAGAATTTCCTGCTGGAATATTTCACATCCTAAGCTTCTAGCTTGCTTTGTAAGTGGCCGTTTAATTTTGGGCTTCTTATCAGCTGCCAGGATGAAGCTTATAAGATCTTTGTTTGCAGGGGGAGGTGCTCTCCCCATTCTCACTCCATCCTAAGGATGTGTGACTTCCATATCAATACCCTGTAACGCTCCTCAGTCCCACACTGCACCCGACAGTTAAATATCTTCCACTCCCAGCAAGCAGTTAGCTTAGCACCCAGCACTGCTCCCTGCTGCTCTTGTTCTGAAACGTGCAATAAGTGGCTTGTTTTTCCTTCGCAGTCATCCTACTCCCAGTTACTGGCAGCTACATGCCTTACGAAACTGGTGTCACGCACAAACAACCCTTTGCCGTTGGAGCAGCGAATAGATATCCGTGAGTACAAGGCTCGATTTTTTTTTTTTTGCAAACTGAGTGTGAGAGATTGTTGTGCACGCTTTCGTCCACGAGTGGGAGGCCTTCTGCAACCGACTGTGCTTTGCATTTGAGCGTTCTGAGGTGCAGAGTGAAAAGAAACGATCCTCTTCGGTGGAGTCTCCTCCTGTGTTAGCTGGTGGAGTCCCAGGCTGAAGTTGCAGAGCCTGTACGGATGCAGGGGATGGATGGCCCTGTGGCTTGTGAATGAGTCTTTGGTGTGTTTCCTTTGGAAGTTAAACACTCACGGTGCTTTCCCCCCCTTCTGAGGACGTGCTTTCCAAACTGGAAATCCTTTCTGGGTCTCTGAAATATCAGGTGGAGTGTTTCCTAAGGGAGCAGTCGTTCTGTCGCAGCGCTCTTCCCTGGGGGATGATGGATGCTTCCTTTCCTCCAGGGAAGGGCTCTGAATCTGCTTTCAGAGATGTGAGAAGTGATCATCCCCGAGGAGAGATGTTGTAAACCTTCCCAGCTCTTCTCCCTCTTCACACGTGCATACAGAGGGTGGACTTAGGGCTTTGGTAACGCAAAATAGGTTAGGTTATGGGGAAGAACTCACACCTGTCCCTGTCTGCTTTCCAGATTTGTTCCACAGCTCTAGTGCCTTCAAGAAAGGCACGAGTGAAGTCAACGCTTTCATCTAACCCACTGCTGTGCTGATCTTAGGATTTGTTTTTTCTCACTGCTTTCACAAAGATGCTTTTTCCCCATCACAGCGTCGCCATCTCAGCTCCAGCTGCGGTGGTTTTGTCTCCAGAAACCTCTCCTCTGTGTTCCAGGAAACTATGTGCTCAACTACCTTGCCACTAGGCCGAAGCTGGCAACGTTTGTCACGCAAGCACTGATCCAGTTGTATGCCAGGATCACTAAGTTGGGCTGGTTTGACTGTCAGAAGGATGAATATGTCTTCAGGAATGTGATCACGGATGTCACAAGGTTCTTACAGGTCAGAACTTTTTAAGATGAGTACATGCCTCGTGGGATTGGGAAGTCTCTGCCTCTCCACGTATTGCTCTGCCCCTCTGTCTGGTCTCTCATTTGATTTGTATTTGTTGACTGAGCAGTGACCCGAGGCTGAAAATCGACCTGCTCTGCCAGTTGTCCTCATTTAAAGCTTGGTAGAGCGGGGGGAGGTTTTCCAGTGGCTTCTGTGTAGATACTGTGTCACTGCTAAGCTTGTGGGCAAGAGATGGCTCCTGTAAAGAAGTGGTGAGGTCCCAGACCCGCTTGTGCCCAAATTTGTGTTGCAGGTGAGTTTGGTCATGGAAGTTGGAAGAGATCAGGGCGGCTTGGGCAGGATGTGCTAACCAAGGTGGAGCTGGGAGAGGAAACCTCATGTGTTAGCTACAGAACGAACTGGGCCCAAGGAGCAGTGCAGGTTGTTTCCCTGAAACCATTGGATAAATGGATTGCTGTTTCTAGTGAGGAGGTGTCTGTAGCAGACTCGTTTCCCAGCTGGGCCCTTGTTGGCACTCTGCAGTGAAACCAGAGGCCAGAAAGGCTGTGAAGAACGGGCTCCTTCCCTGGGGGGCTGTGGGGCTGCTGCTCGTGTTATTGCAGGTCTGTAGTTCCAAAAGAAGAGCTCCTTTCCCAGAGTTTTCATCTGAGAGCTTTGGAGCTGTCCTAGCATTGGAGAAGGGTCTGCACAGCCGCTGTTAAAACGAAGGGAACTGATTTAAAAATCCTCATCAGTCTTCTCAGGGCTGGGGTATGAAACGAACACGGGGATTAAACTATTATAAATAAAAAGGAGCCTGTTTTTTTTTATTAGCTCACATTACCCAACTCTTCACAAAACCTTTGCATTGTTAATGAGATCAAGGGCTTCGTAAGCACATTTAACTTCTCTTTCAGTATTGCTGCCAGGCTTTTTCCCAGTCATAACAGTGCAGGGATAAAGCAGTTCCAGAGAAAGATGTCGAGAAATCTCCCAAATAGAAAGCTCTTTGACTAACAGCAATGCTTCCTGAAAGCTGCCCAGCAATAACTCCTGTCCCCTCCCTTCCTCAGGATAGTGTAGAACACTGCATCATAGGAGTGACAATCCTGTCCCAACTAACTAATGAAATTAATCAAGTAAGTGCTACAGCCTTCCTCAGTGAAGTAAGTGTCCAATTTTCTCATTCATATTGTTGTGTCCTGCTGTGTCTGTGCGTTGTTTGGGGTTTTTGTTCGTTGGCTTTGTGTTATTTCTTTATTTTTTCTAGGGGTTGTTTTCCTTTTTGGTGTGGGGAGTGTTGTGTAGCGGGTGGGGTTTTGTTTCCCTGTTTGTTTTTTACCCAGTCACATACTTGTGTGGCAAGATGCTGGTTCCTCCCGGCCTGAGGAACTGCATTGTTTCACTGGCATCTTCCATCTCCTCTCATACTTCCATGTAATCTTCCGGGATCAAAAAGGAGGGAGCTGTGCTGCACAATTAGTCAAGCCTCCCCAGCAAGGACCAAGTCCAGAGCATCAGGACATCACTAGCACCTCCAGCGCTCAGACCCTGTGCGTTGCTTCAGCTCAGTTCTTGTGCCAGGAGGTTCTGACCAGGGAGATAAAACCAAGGGGATCTGTCAGATTGTGCAGGCTTTTCAAGCATCCTTCTCATTCAGTGCTGAATTTCAGCATGTGCCCAGCAGACGGCTCCCAAACAGTTCAGGTTCATTGGGGTTAATGAAAGCTGTGGCTTTTTTTGGTGCTGTCTTCCATCCCTTCCCTAACCAGTGGCACAGACTTTGCCGTAGCACCATGGGTGGCTTCCACCGTCCAAAGAAGTTACTGGGTTTTGCCAATTTTAGTATCTCACCAAGGAAACTTGTAACTTCTGCTAATAAACGGACTGATCCCAGCACCGGAATGGATCGATCCTTGGGTGGGATTTGAAAGGTGATGACAAATAGTTTCCAGAACTAGAAATGCTGGAGGAGGTGTTACCCTGGCCAGGTCAGAGCACTGACTTCTACTGAAAGCAAAGCTCAGCAGCCCTGAGCTTCCCAAGCCCTTTGCTGTAACTGCGTGGCACCTGCATCCATTTCAGCCCCAAATTCACTTCAGTTGCTGAAGCCTGGCCAGATCAGTAAATCCAAACCCGTAGCTCTCCTCCTGCCTCTTGTGCCACCTCTCACTGCTGTGACAGTTTCCTTGCCCAAACTGTCAGGTCCTGACTTCATCTCCCCAAGGGGACGGCCCTTCACCTCCAGGCATTGGGGATGGAAGCTGGTCAGCATCCCTCCAGGGCTGCAATTCTGCTCACAGGAGCTGGCAGCTGCTCCACGCTCTCTGCAGCCTGATGTCAAAACAAACAAAGAAGAAAAAAAAAAACCCAATGAAGTTGAAGACTTCCATCAGAATTCCCTTCCTCATACCTGGCATATTCAATCCGTCACGGTTTGCTGCTCCTTCCTAAATGCGCTTTGTGGCAGCCCCGGTGCGAGGCTGGATGCAGGGACTCGTCTTGGAATGCCTAAAAGTGCCACTCCTTGCAAAATAATGGTTCTGTCAACATTCCCACTCATCAGAGCGGGGTCGTGGACATAGCAAACAAACAAGGAAAAAAAAATAAATCCCACCTTGTCCTCAAGTTTTTCCTGGTAACTATTTGAACTTCCATCTACGTTATGCAACAGCAGGATTTGCTAGAGCTCTGTTTGCTGAAGCTTATACTGTAAAAGCTCGCAGCACAAATAAAATAGAGCGCTTAGTAACTGTGCAGAGTCTCAGCTTTCGTCCTGGAGAACTGCACAGACTTGCCTGGAGGTGCTGAGTGCCTGCTGATTGCACGGGTTCACTTGGTTACGCCACGTGGGGAAGGAAAAGGGAAGGCTTGTTTGCTGCAAGCACGGAGCTGTGTGAGATTTGTGATCCCTTTGGAAAGCCTTACTGCTCGATCCCAGTGCATCTGGGATAACTGAAAGCCCATCCAATAACTCACCCCGTGTTCAAATACAGCAGTCTACAAGGTGACATCACCTGTGCTGTCATAAGCCTTCGTTAGGCCACGTTTAGATTGCATTCACTGAACTGATGTCTTTGTTACCCGGTGTGAAGCAATCTGTGTGTATCTGCCCCCTGTATCACGTGTCATCTTTATATTCTGATAAGATGAGAGCTCCAGATCTGGAGTTAATAACAGATATGACAAAGTCCCCGCTGTCTGCTGCTGGTTAACTCTCCTTCTAGTTTTCTTCCCATCTGCGCAGGTTCAGGAGGGGATGTGTAAGTGGCCTTAGCATTGCTAGTAGTTGTCCAAGTGTCTGCCCAGCGGCTTCAGGTAGGATTCAGCTCTCAGGAGCGCTTCAGCAAGCAGTGCTCAGGTTTCTAAATGTCCTGCTGAACGTACTGCCTCTCATCCTGCCTTGGAGGAGACTGAAATGAACTTGAGAGTAACCCAGGCGTGGGGCGGAACAGTGTTGTAAATGTTCCAGGTGAAATGTTCCATCGTAAGCCAACAATGTGCTTTATCCATGGAGGAGGTGAGGGCAGGGGAAGAACCACAGCACATCCCACAGAGGGCACGTGTCCCTTGGTGCAGCCCTCCAGTGCAATGCCACGCTGCAGAGGGGAGCCTTGAGTGTCCCCAGAGCTGCTGCAGGGCTCCTGCGTGTTCTGCTGGCCTTGTTCCACCTCTGCCCTCCAGTTCTAAGCGCTGCTTTTCTCTCTACCCAGGCTGATACTACTCATCCACTGACCAAGCACAGGAAAATAGCCTCTTCCTTCCGAGATTCATCTTTATTCGATATTTTCACACTGTCATGCAATTTACTGAAGCAGGTAAGGGAGCTTTCGTTGGGCATCTCTGCTGGGGGCTGTGCTGGGGCAGCAGCCTTTGGGCTGGAGTTCCCCCTGATGCAGCTCTTGCCACGTGAGCTCTGCTTCTCAAAGCCCTGTTCTGAATTTGCTCTTTAGGGGAGCTTCCACCTGGGTTCACGTTGTCTGTGCAGCTATTGTGCAGATGTGGTTGGTCGCACTTTTATCCTTGAGCTGAGCACGGAGTCAAGAGTTGATAAATTGTGAAGAGCAGGTTTTATTTTAAAGGTGGTTTAAAATGAGCAGCTCTCGTTCTGCCATTACTAAAGTGGGGGTGTGGGCGTGATTTGATCTTTTTTTTTCCCTTATCCTGGTTTCCAAAGGAAGCACGGCTTGCCCAGTTACGCTCGATTCCGTTCCCTGTGTCCCCATCCTCCTGAACAGCCCCAGTAACATCTGAGCGCAGCGATTTCTTTCAGATGCACTGAGGATGTATCCGAGCTCTCAGGAGTAGTGGGATTCCTCCAGATTTGTGAAGAGCAGCACCTGGCCAGGTGGCTCAGCTGAGGATGGGAGCGTAGTGCAGCCTTGCTTATGGTTGTGGCAGGTATTGAAGCAGGACAGGCTCCGTATCAACGCCCAGATCCTCTTGAGAGGAGTCGGTGATGGATTGGGCTGCTAGAAACCAGTGTCCACGCTTATATCAGCATCTGTAAAACAGCATGCAGTCAGCCCCAGAAGAATAGCTCTTTGTGGAGGGAGTGAAGATGCCATTCCAGCCAGTGTTGGCACGGATCTTGGCAGTATCAGTGCAGTGCAGTACGTTATTTGCAGTAGGCTTAAGCTGAAAGAAGTTTGTTTTGTCTCGAGCACAGAGCAGTCATACAAAGCAGAGAGAGGCCGGCCCGTCCCTGGAGTGCAGACCTGAGTGCTGCATTCAAGCTGCAGTGAAACGACCTCGTGTCTCGTCCCCACCAAGTTCTTTGTGTCACTTGAGAGTATGTGTGCTTCCCCTGGGCATAGCAGAGCACTGCAACTGCAGCAGGGCTGGTACAGGTGGTCTGTGCAACAGAAGTGAATGCACTGCTTTCCATCTGAGGGTTAGCTGGACAGACAGGATTCCCTGCTGCTAGGTGCTTGACGAGCACAAAACTTATTCTTGTGTCTAACCTTAATGAGAACTTCTGCATCTCGTGGATGTCACGGTGTAGTTGCAAGCTGGCAAGCCTGGCTGCTTCTCTCCCGTGCAGCACAAGCCAAGCAGAAAAGGAAGCCTGTCTGTCTGTCCATCTCATGTGAAGACTAAGCATGTGCCTTGCTGTCTGTGGAAGCGTGGGACACCCGGGGTGGCTGCTGTTGTGATCCTTGTGGTTGCCACATCCTCAAACTCCGCTGTCGCCTTGACTTGCTTCCTTCTGCTGTCTTAACCCCCCCATATTTCACAGGCTTCTGGGAAGAACCTGAACCTAAACGATGAAAGCCAGCACGGTCTGCTCATGCAGCTTCTAAAGCTCACGCATAACTGCCTGAACTTTGATTTCATTGGCACGTCAACGGATGAGTCCTCGGATGATCTTTGCACTGTGCAGATCCCAACCAGCTGGAGATCAGGTAATCCTGCTGGGAGAAGGGGGCTGAACGGAAGCGTACCAGCTGAAAGCCTGGGTGCCTTGGTAAAGCATCCTCTGCACTCCTACATACAATGCCAGATGTAGAGGCCAATTCAAGAAGCAGTAAATGATTTTTTTTAAGAAAAGAGGGGGGGGGGGAAAAGCTATAAATAACGAATAGCTTGTCACCTGTTCTTGACATCCTTACTTTGCTCACCAGCCATTTTGCAGGCGGTCCCTGCAGGCTGCTCGCTCAAAATACTCTGCTGCAGTTTTGTCTTGGTGGGTTTATTTCTGGAGAAGCCAGAAAGCGAGTTATGTAAAAATGCAAAAAAAAAAACCCTTTGGAAACGTTCTCAGGAGCGTAGTCCTCCGTGTGACAAGTGTGCAGCTAATCTTGGGTTGGACACACAGGCGTTAGATTTTTTGGGGGGGGGGGGGGGGCAGTACATGGAGGCGTCGTCAATAAAGCGTTCTGTTCTGTTCCAGCCTTCTTGGATTCTTCGACCCTTCAGCTGTTCTTTGATCTTTATCATTCCATCCCTCCTTCGTTTTCTCCCCTGGTAAGTTGAGCATTTACGTTCCTTGCAGGCATTTGTAGGGCTCATCCAAGAGCTTAGTGCTGGTTGGAGGTCCCAGCAGGAGCTCACAGCTCTGTGTCGGTGGCACTGCGTGTAACTCCCCAACCTTTGGAATCTGTTCTCGATGAAATTGCAGAGGTTTGAGGCTGAGGACAGCTGAGCTGTTCCCCTTGGTGTTCTAATCCCTCCCTCTCTGCCCCGTTCAGGTTTTGTCCTGTTTAGTGCAGATTGCCTCTGTACGCAGATCCCTCTTCAACAATGCGGAACGAGCGAAGTTTCTGTCTCATCTCGTCGACGGAGTTAAGCGAATACTGGAAAACCCCCAGGTGAGCGTTTGGGATGCAGCCAGTGGAATTCTCTGCATCAAGTTTCTTCCCCAAAGATGCTTTCTAACGTACACGTCTCACGTTTGGCACTGGGGAGCGGGCTGCAGCGTTTTGCTGTCCTCTTTCTGTCCTGTTCCACCCCTGCCTCTTGTCGAGTAGCGCTGTTTCTCCATTCACCTTTTTCATTTTTCCTCAGAGCTTATCAGACCCAAACAACTACCACGAGTTCTGCCGGCTGCTGGCCCGATTGAAAAGCAATTACCAGCTGGGGGAGCTGGTGAAGGTGGAGAACTACCCCGAGGTCATCAGGCTCATTGCCAACTTCACCGTGACCAGCCTGCAGGTACGAGGTGCTTCCAGCTGCCCTCAGCAGCTCTGGCACTTGTTGTGCTGCAGAAAAACTGGATAAAATAAATCACAACTCCCTGATTTCCCTCCCCTTTCTGCTGGTTCTTCAGCACTGGGAGTTTGCACCGAACAGCGTTCACTATCTGCTGAGCTTGTGGCAACGGCTGGCAGCCTCAGTGCCCTACGTGAAAGCCACGGAGCCTCACATGCTAGAAACCTACACACCAGAGGTCACAAAGGCGTACATCACGTCCAGACTGGAATCTGTGCACATCATCTTGAGGTAGGAAAAGCAGAGAGATGGCAACGCCACGGCTGCAGGCGCCAGGATCCAGCACAGGAGGCTCTAATGGATCTGTCCCAAGTTTTCTTTTAGGGATGGATGTGACTGCAGGAGGGTTATTCAGGGCAGCTTACCTTAATCTCACGTTCTGTGTGTTGTACAAAAGAAAACATGCGTTTTCTAAGCTTTTTTTTTTCTCCCTTTAGGCCTCAGTCAGTCTCGGGTGTTTGAGATTGATGCGGGTGGTTTCGGAGATGCTGTCTTACCTGGTGTTACGCATCCGCAGCGTGCCATTCCCACTCTCAATTTCCATCCCAACAGAGAGGGACAAGCAAATAGGGATGATACAAAGCGTGATTCACTTAATTCTTAATCCGCTGTAGGATGGCACAAACGATGCCTAGAAGTATCCCCTTTACTCCGAACGTGAAGGCAGCCTGGAGGACTCTGCTGCAGTGCCTTTATTGGCCTGGGATGCGTTCCACCTTGTGTTTGTATGTGTTTGATGAAAACAAATGGCCGAGCATAGAAAAATAATCTGTGAGTGCCTCTCTGGAGGGAAGACAAATCAGCTTATCCCTTCCGAGATACCTAACGAAGCACGGATGGAACAGCAGGTTTATTTCATTTTGCCATTCGCGGCGCGGTGTAGTGTTGAGGTTAATGCAGTTAGAGGAAAAGGAAACTAAAACATTGAGAAGGATGGAAAGCTTGATGTAATAAAGACGGCCAGGCAGAGAGCTTGTTCTTGGCTCTACGCGTTGTGTTTGAAGCAGGGGGTAGCCATAAAGATGTAAGAAGAGCTTACTCATGCCAGGTCCTAAGGGCCCTGCTACCTGAACCACTCATGTTTTTCTGATTGATGGCCACAGCAGTGCTTGGATTATCAGATCAGTTTGTGCAGCTCTCGGTCGTGACAGATACGAGAGGCAGGGACTTGAGTCACCGCAATCGCTGTGCGCCCAGGGAAAGCACCTCCTGTCTGACAGGAATAAGCTTACGTTCCAAGTTGGGCCACCGCTGCCTTTTAAACCCTCATCTCACCCGCTCTCTTCCTGCACAGGGATGGTTTGGAGGATCCCCTGGATGACACCGGCCTCGTGCAGCAGCAGCTGGATCAGCTCTCCACCATTGGCCGGTGCGAATACGAGAAGACGTGCGCTCTGCTTGTGCAGCTCTTCGACCAGTCGGCCCAGTCCTACCAGGAGCTGCTGCAGAGTGCCACCGCCAGCCCCATGGACGTCGCCGTGCAGGAAGGTGAGCCCTGGGAGAGCAGCGGTTCCAGAAGCCTCCATTCCTGCTAAAATCCATACAGGGCAGCCAGATCTTACACACGTTCCCCCGGGGAGGTGCTTGTATGGTGCATAATATTCTCGGCTGCGGACAGACACTCCCAGCACGCACAGCAGTGCTGCCTAGAGGTGCTGCTGTCCTGCAGCTGGCTGCACGCCTTCCTGGGGGGATGACTGAATGCATCTGCCTGCCCAGTCTTACAGAGATGGGTTTTGAGGATGTTCTCCGGTCCGTGGGTGATCAGCTGTACTGCCCCGTCCGTCTTCTGTCGGAGGGAGGGTGTGGAGCATTCATTTGAGCTTCTCCACTGCCTGTGCAGCAGTGGGTTGGGATTAACTGGGAGAAAGGCTTTCAGCTGATGCTTCTGGCTGGAGGGGAGTGTCTGTCTGCAGCCCTGGGTGGGCTCCGCGCGCAGATTTTGCACTTGCACAACTCTTTGGGTTAGGAATTGCTCAACACTGGCTGCAGAAAAAGCCATACCTTTCTGGAGATCCAGGTATAGCTGTGTCACGCCCCTTCTCTAATAATGCAGCTGGCTTGTCCTTCCTTGCAGAAATTGGGCACATCAGCACAAGTTCAGAGGCCGTACAGATCCCTTTCGAAGCGGGATCGTCTGATCTATTGCAGTGCAATTTTGGTGTGGGCAGAACTCCATATGATGCTGCCTTCTCCATCACACACACACAACGTGTTTGGAAAGGATAAGGGCTGCCTGCTGGCCTCTGCACGTGTTCCAATATGCAGGACGTGCTTTTACAAGAAGGTGACTTCCTGCAAAGGAATAGCTTTAAAACACGAACGTCTTCCAGGCAGACCTGGCTTTCTTTATTCCTTTCCTTTCAAAGACATGCTTGGCCTCCACCAAGCGGAGAACTGAGTGCTTCTGGTATACTTGGCCCTAAAAACAGAAAGATATTCCCTGTGAATCCTGTCTTTGCCCATCTGAACTGCAAGTCTCCTCCGCGTGACGCGTGCCGCGCTCGGTTCTGATGTCCTCTGTTGGTTGCAGGGCGCCTGACGTGGCTCGTCTATATCATCGGGGCGGTCATTGGTGGTAGGGTCTCGTTTGCCAGCACGGATGAGCAGGATGCCATGGATGGCGAGCTGGTTTGTCGGTAGGGATGCTGACTGTTTCCTAGCTGCACCGCTCTCCGAGTCGATAAGGGAACGGCTGTCGCGAAGCCGTCACCGTGTTCTTCCCCTCTTTTTGCTGAAAAGAACAGGGTGGAATTGGCCATCCTGAAAGAGGAGATTGGCAGCTCCGGCCAGAGCCAGTCAGTCAGCAAACTGCTGCTGAGGCTTGACTAAATTGGGAAGTCTGGGTTGTAAGAAAGAGAATGAGAGGGGAAGAGCATGAAAGAGGGGAGGTCGTTCTGGGCTTGAATGCATGCACTGCAGTAGAACAAAATGAATGATGGCTCTTTTCTGGGGTGGGGAGCGGGTGGAATCTCTATCCTAGTTAAAAACCCAAAACAGGTTTTGTCCTGAAATCTACTGCAAATATGATGGCCCTTCTCTACCTGTTTAAGACTTTATGTTGTCTCCTAACACCTGATGGATTTGGGGGTGGTAAATCCTCTGCAGCGCAAGCACCAATGTCGGATGGTGAGAACACGTGGGCTGTTACTTGCCACCAACCCTGAGCCACGCTGAGTGCCTTGTAGTCTAGAGCCTAACTGCCGAGCTCTGGAAGCTGGGGTGGGAAGAGGAGCTCACCTGAGCAAGTGTGAAGCCATTCTGTTGGAGAGCCATGGCTGATAAATGACATCAAGCATTGGCTTCCCAAGTAGTTACTGAAGAGGAAATGGTGAGACCTCGTGTTCATTTCAGTAGCTCTTGGTGCCAGTGCGTGTGGTAGATGTTCATAAGAATCTGTGCTTTGTGGCACTGGCCAGGATGGGATGTCATTTCTTCTGTCCCCTGTTCTGCTGCCGTGCCTGCTACCCTCGCTGGCCCCGCACACAGGTTTGCACGGGGCTCGCAGTGAAAGCCAGGTGGGCTGTCATTTAGTGGCTCGTGAGAGGGGACCAAGCTGAGGTTGCTCCGGTGGCTTTGAGAACATTCTGGATCAGACCCCAGATAAATGTGCTACAGCACCTGAAACTCCCATCTGCAGCAGATTCAATGCAGGGCCTGGTATCCCCATTAGAAGGGATGTAGAAGCCGTAGGGTGGCCTTGCACGGAGGAGGAATGCACGCTAGGCAGTCTCGTTGTCAGTTTTGTCCACTGCTGACCCAAAACAACAATGCAGAAAGCAAAAACCACTGCTGCACACAGCCTGGAAGCAGCCCCGTGTGCCAGCAACCCCTCGGTCCTCCTGCATCCAGCAGCAGTGACCTCTGGTTTCCCCAATTGCAGGGTGCTGCAGCTGATGAACCTGACGGACTCGCGGCTGGCCCAGGCTGGGAATGAGAAGCTGGAGCTTGCTATGCTGAGCTTCTTTGAGCAGTTCCGGAAGATCTATATTGGAGATCAGGTGCAGAAGTCTTCCAAGGTAATCTCCTTTGTGTCTTTTGCCATGCCAAGTGCGTTCGTAGCTTCACTTTGGGAAATGAAAGCAGGTGGCATTTACGAGACCTGCCTGCTCTTTTTGCTAGATATTTGTCCAGCGTTAACGTTGCACACCCTGAGCTGTTCTGGAAATACTGTGCTCTGTACGGCTGGGGAAGGAGCCAGAGATGATGACAGTAGCCTAGAACTTGAGATCTGGGTCCGGTTTTATCTGCAGGCTTCCTTCTGTGACTTCACATGAGTCCCTTAAGCCTACGTACACATGAAAGTCACTCGATAGGTTCAGCCAGGAGGAACCCAAGCCCTTGTATCTGTGCCTGGTTTCCTCAGCACTGAGGTGAAGATAAATAGCCATTCTCTTCATTGCAAGGCAGTTGCAAATGCACTGCGCTCTGAACGCCTTGGTGCATCTTCACAGGTGTAAAAGCACTTCCAAAAGAAAATAAAGAGCAGGAGTGCCCTTATGGAGCTTGGTTCTCTTCCAGTAGCCTGTGGCTGCGAAGGGAGGACAAGTGAAAATCAAGCAAGCCCGGTCATCCCTTGTTTTATTGGCAGTTTCTAAGTCGGTGTTGTTTTCCCCTCCAGCTGTACCGCCGTCTCTCAGAGGTCCTGGGGCTGAACGACGAGACCATGGTCCTGAGCGTCTTCATAGGGAAAATGTAAGTGTTCCTGTTGGCAGGCAGCGGAGATCCCAGGGTTTGTGTGAAGGTGTAACCGGGAAAACTGGAATGTGAGGGGAGTGCTGCTGTCTAAAACCAGTCGCATCTGGCTACTCGAGGGAATCACAGGCTGTGATCGAGGGTTTAAGCCACGCACAGGATTGATTTATCCGCCGCGGATTCTAGGCTGGGCTGTGGAGACACGAAAATAACCCCGTACGCCAGGATCGTGGATTCTCTTTCCAGTGCCTGCTTAGTAAAACCAGTCAGAGAGGGGGACAGCCTCCAGTACTCGTGCCCTTGTCACTGGACCACGGCCAGTCACCGGCCACAAAAGCCCTGCAGGGAGGGGACTGCTCCTTCGGAGCTTCTCAGTGCAAGTTGTGCTGTCCAGTAGCGGAGTAGCGCAAGCCCATTCCCTGAAGCTCTTCCACTCCAGCAGGCAGCTCCCTGGACCCAACCTGTCCGGCTGGCTTTTGTCAGTTAGCATTGTGAAGCGCTTCACCGGCTCCGAATCCCAGCACCTTGTGCCTGGAGCCGCGTAGCAGCTGGCTCCCAGCTCCCCTTGGCTTCTTTAGCATCACCCCCTCATTAAGTGCCTGGGCCTTTGCCTGGCCTCACGCGCCTGAGCTGCGCGTTCCCAAGGGGTGAAGTGGCTCTCCTGGAAAAGAAGCAAGGGCTACTAGAATTCTGCAGCTGACAGTGGATGGTGCAGGTGCAGAATTGCATACGTCTGCATGTAGTCACTGCCGCAGAATTCTCTTACCCTTGCTGCAGAAACCAGCCCTGGAGTGCCACAGAATTCCAAGGGCCTGGGTATGGGCCAGTGTAGCTTGGGACCCAAGTAGTGAAGATTATCTGAAGGATAATTTTCTAGTCAACCAAATGTAAGTACAGTGATTTTATACCAATATTTTGTGGCTTGTAATGTCTGTGGTTTTGGTGGAGGGTGGAGCTGCTGATGTCGGGTGACTTTTGACTAGAAAAACGCACTGCCCAGCCAAGGGGAGGCCGAGCAAACCCCTCTGATCCGTCCTGTTGTCCTCTTCCCTAGCATCACCAACTTGAAGTACTGGGGTCGGTGCGAGCCCATCACCTCCAAGACGCTGCAGCTGCTCAATGACCTCTCCATTGGATATCCTTTCCAGAAGAGCTGTGGGGGTGCAGGACACGTAAGCATCGGGCTGAGGGAAGAGCAGCTCGGGTGCTCGGCTGGAACAGGAACGCTCTGCATTGCTGAACCGCTTCGTCTCACGGGTACTGGGAAGATAGCGAGAGTGCAAGCGCTTCACCAACGCCTTGTTGAGCCGTTGAGTTGTAATGGATGGCTAGAGCGTGGTTTCTTTTCACTTTGGTCCATCACTGCTGCGTAGTTTGCCATCCGCAGTGTTAATTTGTTTGCACTCACGGGCTGTTTTATGGCCTTCTATTGGCTCTTCCTGACAGAGCTCAGAAACAAGCCACCTCGGGTCTCTGCGGTAGAGATGTGTGCAACTGGGTAAGAGTTGCTCTTGAAACAAATGGAAGGGAACCTCCGACACAGTTAACAAAACAGCCCCGAGTCATCCCCCAGTTTGGCCCTAGGCAGTGCTTAGCAGGCGTTGCAAGAGGTTTTCTGCTGGCTGCAGCTTCCTTAACCCCCCCCCTTCACGTACAGTAGCGTCAGAAAGCTGGTGAAGCTGAGCGCCGTCCAGTTCATGCTGAACAATCACACGGTAAGCCCTGCTCCTCCTGCCCCGTGTCTCACCTCCCACTCCTCTGTCTGCCTTCTGGGGCTGGGATAATCCCCTGATTTTAACACCTGGACGCACTTGTGAAGTTTCCCTGCCTTCCTTCCTGCCAGATGAGCCTCTAGAAAACGGGGATCTCTTCGTTCCAAGCCTGCCCTTCAATTTGGGGGGGGAGGTCATAATTGCACGGTCCCTTTCATCCCAGAAGGGTCAACGTGGGGCTGCTTCCTCTGCACTGAAAGACAGCAGTGTCCAGCGGGAGGCAGTCAGTCCTGCTGCACGTGCAGACAGGAGAGCAGCGGGCACTGCTGATGAAACATGAAGCCGATTGCAATGCCCCAGCTTTCATGGTGAAAGCGCTGATGCGGACGAAGCTCTGGGTATAGCAGCCTTGCTGCCGGTCCAGCACTCCCTGTGCGGACCTGGGGTGCTGACTTGAGATGCAGAATGTCAGAACGAGCGATCAGAAGCGAGCAGCAGAGCTCAGCAGATTTCTCTGCCTCGCCTCTGGGAGCGTGTGGTCATTTGATGCAGCGATGCTGCAGCGGTAGGACGCCCGGAGCCGTGTCCAGGAGGTCTGGATTGACTGGTTGAATGGGGGATAGAGGAACACCTCTATCTGGGGGATGTTTTGCAAGCAGAGCCCTGGTCCACAAACTGCATTTAGCTGGCTCCGTGGGGCTGCTGCTCCCTCGTACGTGAAGGCAGAGTAAGCAGGGATCTGCCAGCAGGGCCTGGTTTCCCCCAGCTTTAACACCTGGAGGAGCCCCACGAGTGAGAGGGGCAGATGGCAGCTGTGTTCTGGAGGCAAAGCAAGACTTCCCAGCTGCACAGCTCCCGGGGAGTTCCCAGATGAGGAGTGATAGTGCAGGTGTCTGCTGGCAGCCGGGAGGGCTGGGTGGGCAGCACGGCTCCCAGAGCCTGCGGGCACGGTGCGTGTTGCCCTCTGGTGGCCTGTGCTCTGAGCCATCCCACGGCTTGCTGCTGGTTCCTGCACAGCCTCGGGCTTAGGCAGGAGAGGGAGGGATGCAGGAGCCTGCTCGAGCAGGCGGTTCCCCTTTAACTTCTCTCTTCTGTTTGCAGAGCGAGCACTTTTCCTTCCTGGGCATTAACAATCAGTCCAACCTGACTGACATGAGATGTCGGACTACGTTCTATACTGCACTTGGGCGTCTTCTCATGGTGGATTTAGGTACTTGGGTCTTTTTCTGGGATCCGGAGCAAAGCGGTAACTCTGTGGTTTGGATGCTGGCTCTGCACTGTGCTGAGCCCTGCTATTTAGGGAGGCTGTGAGATCCTCCAGAAAGGATGCTGGAATGGGAAAGGCTAAATGGGGAATGAGAAAGGAAGAGGAAGAAGCTTGAGACTGGGACCGAGTTCTTCCTTTGTCCAGCGTTGCCCTGACGTGGCAGGGTTTGCTCCACGCCATTCCTGCCAGTGGGATGCCAGCAGTGATAGAGCACCTGGCTGGGAGCACTGGTCTCCCTGCCTCTAGCTGTGTGGGTGACCGGTGTCTGACTGTCTCAGCAGGGACGTGCAGGCTGTTTCCTCCCGATTTCCCTCTTATTTCAGGAGAGGACGAGGATCAGTACGAGCAGTTCATGCTTCCCCTGACAGCTGCCTTTGAGACTGTGGCGCAGATGTTCAGCACAAACACTTTCAACGAACAAGAGGCGAAAGTAAGTCGGGCACGGCCTTCCCTGCTACCCGTGCTCTTCCCCTTAGGGGTTTTGGACGTTTTTCACTTGAGGCACGCAGGCAGGAACGAGCAACGTGTGCAGAGGGAGAGCCAGCCTCCCCTCTGAGCAAGACAAGCAGAGGGCTGGGCCGTGCTGGGTGCTTCCCTCCCGTTCTATGGGGAAGCAGCGATGTTCTCCGTGCTCCTCCAGGTCGAGGTGTAGTTCACAATGTAAGGTGCGAGGCTGGGAACGGAACCCCCCCAGCGCTCTCACTACCCTAGCTCAGCTTGAAGGAGTTTGCTGGCACTTGAGAGGAAGAACTGCCTAGCTGGGGACGGGCAGGCACCGTGGAGACGTGTTGCAGCTGGAGCGGGAGGAGGGGAGGAGGGATCCGTTCATGCACGGTGTTTTAACACCTCGTCTCTTTTGCAACGCAGAGAACTTTGGTTGGTTTGGTGAGAGACTTGAGGGGGATCGCCTTTGCCTTCAATGCCAAGACCAGCTTCATGATGCTGTTTGAGTGGATGTATCCTTCCATTCGTTGTCTGTGAACCTGAGCCCTCCCGACGGGAGCTCTGGCTGCCTGCATCCCGATGCCCCGCTTTTCCTACTGAATTCTGACCCGGTGTCCTGTCTGTAAGCCCTCAAACAGCTTTAGCTCGGTCTGTCTGCAACCATGTCAACCTAGAAATGAGCTCAGAGCCGAATAGTTGGGGTTTTTCCGAGTGAATCTCCAGAGATTTGACCCGTAAAGCACAATGGCTTTTAATGGGATGTGCCCATCTCAGCAGCAACAAAAGCTTTGCTCTCGCTCACTGAGCGCAGTGTCTGGACTCCGAGTGTCTCTTTGGCTGGTGAAGGTCAGCTGTCTGTTGCACTGACGGATCTGTCCTTTCCAAAGCCCTTTGGGTCGTGGTTTGTCCTGCTGAGAGGAGTACATACTCAATGCCTTCAGCCTCCTCAGGTTTTTCCTCTGGTAAAGCAGACACCAGCAGGCAGCGCCAGCTCTGCTTAGCCCTGTTGATCAGCTGCTTTGCAAGGCTTGGATGCAAGCACACAAAGCTTGCCTTTCGGGAGAAGCCGTGACCTCTCTTCTTCACACAGAGCAGCAAAGTTCCTTAGCTTTCACCTCGCAGCTACCCCTCCTACATGCCAATCCTGCAGCGGGCGATCGAACTCTGGTACCACGACCCAGCCTGCACGACGCCCGTCCTCAAACTGATGGCGGAGCTGGTGCACAACAGGTACGAAGCTCGGTGGCTGCGAGCTGGCAGGGCTTGGTGTCTGTGCTCCGCTTCAGCCGCAGCGTGGGTGTTGGTGCCCTGCTGTGTCTCCTTTGCTCCGGTCTGCTCGTGCTGCTGAGGGTGGGAGGGGAAAGCCTGGCGTCGTTTCAACGGGGGAGAGCATCTGATATTCGCAGACAGCGCTCGTGTCGTGACTCAGTGAGGCCGTGAGACAAGATCAGCAAAGGTGCTGAATTTCTTTAGTGTTTGTTGCTAAGGGCGGCACCGTGAGATGGAAGCGGGCAAGCTGCGTTCGTTTGCAAAACCCATCTTTCAATGAGTGCTGTCTGTCTGGCGGCTCGGTGACCGCTCCTGCTTTAGACCACGAGCTCTTTGCCAGCACAGAGGGACCTCTGACGCCACGCAGACCGTTCAGAGTCTGTGTAATCTGGCAGTGGATGCCTGCCAGGGTGCTGCTCAGGCCCGCAGCCAGCTGAACGCAGCCCTGTAGGAAGGGGCCGTTGTCGCAGCCAAGTGGAAAGGACACGAGGTTCAGCCGTGGTCATGGCAGAGCTCTTGAGAATCCCTGCGGTCAGAGCGTTGGCCGCAACCAAATGGCATCTCCGAGGCGGGGTCAAACCCTCCTGGAAAAGTCCACGCTTTGATCTCAGAGGTGAACCGAGCAGCTCGCTGCACTTCAGCGTGAAGATCTATTCGCTGCAGGGGGGGAAAAATGCCGAGCTCTGAACTTTGGGTCGCGTTACGAATAGCAGCTAGTCGGCCTGCCACGACGGCGGCCGTGTCTCTGTGCACTGCAGCGTGGGGACCGTGGCCAGGGCAGGATTTCCACCCTCATCCTCATCTTATTGCTGATGTCTGTGACGTACAGGGCCTGTCTGTCGCTGAGTGCCCGCGTCCTGCCTGCTGCTGGTGCTGAGCAGCAGCGCTCGAGCGGAGCGGAGCTTCTGGTGCGCCAGCTTTCCTTTTCATTCCCAGCCGTGGCTGAGCTTTGGTTTCTGTTCTTCCTTCCCGCTAGATCCCAGCGGCTGCAGTTCGACGTGTCCTCACCGAACGGCATCCTGCTCTTCCGAGAAACCAGTAAAATGATAACGACTTACGGTGCGTGCCCAGCAGCTGCGATGCCCTCGGCTGCTCCGGTTGGGGGGTGAGGGCTGGGTGCTGGGGGGCAGTGCCAGGCCCCGTGCTGAGAGCACTCAGATGCAGGGAGGTGCTTCTGCTTCAAGTCCGGGCTAGGCGGGACTCGTTCCCTGGGAAAACGTGGAAGAAAATGACAGCAGTGAGCAGGAAGCCCGGCCGAGCCCCTCGTGGGTGTGCAGGATGACAAGGGCAGACCTGCAAAGCAAGTGGAAAGCAAAGCACTCCTGCCCTTACGCATCCTGTTTCCGCAGCAAAGCTGCGTGCAGCCGTGTCGTCCCCGGTTCCTAGCGGAGCCGTGCTTCGAACTTGCAGCGGGCTCCTGAGCTGTTGGCTGGGGAATAAGCCTGGTGCTTGGGGCTGACTTCTCAGCCTCCCCTTGCGGCTCTGCCTTTTTGGCTTTGCCTGCGCCCTGGGGAAAGAAGGGGATGGGACGTGGTTGCTGAAACGCTGAGTCCGCTTCTGTGCTCCCGCAGGAAATCGCATCCTAACGCTTGGGGAGGTCCCGAAGGATCAAGTCTACGCCTTGAAGCTGAAGGGGATTTCCATCTGCTTCTCTATGCTGAAGGCCGCGCTGAGCGGGAGCTACGTCAACTTTGGGGTCTTCCGTCTGTACGGGGACGATGCACTGGACAATGCCCTGCAAACTTTTATCAAGCTTCTGCTTTCCATCCCGCACAGCGACCTCCTGGTAAGCCGACGCCTGCGACGAGCGGCGTAAGCGCACGGCTAGGAACAGCAGGGTTGGAAGATTACACAGGAAAGGAATACGTCAATCACAGGGATGAGCAAACTCGTGCCACCCCCCAGAACCCCAGCTCGGCCCGGGCCAGCAGGAAATGACAGCTCCTGCACGTGTGTGGCAGCAGGTCCTGTGCGAGGGCTGGAGCCGCAGCGCGCTGCAGGGCCCGTGGGCAGCCCTGCTGCTCCTGTCTCCAGCAGGGTGTGCTCCAGATCTCAGCAGTGCAATTAGCAGAACGATTGCTTCTCCTCCTTCCAGCGAAGGGTTGTTCTTCCCTGCATTGCCCGCGGGTGCAGATCGGCACCTGATCTCTGGCACTGCCCTGCAGCAGCGCTCACAGCGCGGCCCGCTTGCTGCAGCTCTGCCTTGGAGTTTTGCTCCTGTCCACACTTCAAGTGCAGCAATCTGTTTCATGGGAGAGCTTTGAGACCCTCCCAGCCCAGTCCTACCCCTCCAAACAGTGAGGACAGAGGGCAGCACGTTGCTCCCAAGTCCCGCTGTTTGAAAGAAGCCATTGCCATCTCCGTGGCTGCATTCAGCACGTTCTCCATCCGATACACCAGTGGGCAAACCAGGAGAGCTGCCCTGCTCTGGGGTATGTGTGGCACTGAGTGCTGGGCCTGGCACCGCGTGTCGGTGAGCAGGAGAGCTGCTGCTATCTCTGCATCCCCAGCCTCGGCAGCAGGCAGCAAATGTTCCCCATCAGGAAAGATATTCAGGTGGGGCAGTGCTGGAACCTGGTGGTGGGGCCTGATTGGAAGGAAGGTGGTGGGAGAGAAGGGGGAAAACACGTTGGCCTTTAAGTCATGCTCAGGGAGGGGTTGGTTGGTTCTCTTCCCAGGAGTAAGCAGTTTGCAGGTGATGGAGGAGCGGGCTGGGTGTGCAGCTCTGCAGAAGGCAGCTGCTGGGTTCCAGGCTGGCCAAGAGGCCTGAGGTTTTCCTCTCTTCCTCTCTGCAGGACTATCCCAAACTCAGCCAGTCGTACTATTCCTTGCTGGAAGTTCTTACCCAGGACCACATGAACTTTATAGCCAGTCTGGAGCCTCACGTAATCATGTATATTCTCTCTTCCATTTCAGAAGGCCTCACTGCACTGGGTAAGTACCTCTGCTCTCTGTTAGGCTCGCGGGGCTCTGATTTGGGAGCGGGGAAGGATTTGGGCTGCTCTGAGCGCCTGCTATCTCAAACTAACAGATAAAATAGGCACTGCAAACGGGGAGGGGTCACTGACTGCTTTAGGGCGAGGTGGTTCTTGCCTCCCTGAAAGGACCCGGATAAATGAGGGCATTTCCCCGGGAGCCTGCCCAGGTGCATCAGAGCGAGGGGGGTGCTGGGAGCATCCCGACATCCGCCTCTTTCCTCTTCTTGCAGACACCATGGTTTGCACAGGCTGCTGCTCCTGTTTGGACCACATTGTCACCTATCTCTTCAAGCAGCTGTCTCGCAGCACCAAGAAGAGGACCACACCTCTGACCCAGGAGAGCGACCGGTTCCTGCACATCATGCAGCAGCACCCCGAGATGATTCAGCAGGTGAGAGCTGGCGTGGGGCTGCAGCAAGCCCTGCTTGCTCCTGGCACCATGTCCCGTGGGTGCCGTGTGCTTCCTGCTCCGGAGCCCCGGGCTTTTCCTGAGGATTTGGGGCTGGTGCCGCGTGTCTCCTACGCTCTCATCCAGGTGGTGGGGCCGGTTCAGAGCCACGTTTGGGGGCCGTGAGCAAGGAACGCCATCGCTGCATTTCAGGCATGAGAAGTAGCCAACAAATGACCCGTTTTTTTAGAAGGGAAGCCAAGCAACATGCATCCAACCCCAGAGCGTGCAGCCTTCTGCTTTCAAGCATGACTCGTTTCAATAGCTTGGAACAATCCAGGGGCACGTGTGCGCTCGCAGCAGAGCAGGCAC
>NC_034429.1:1462596-1464839 GCF_002078875.1 Numida meleagris | reverse complement strand
TGCTCAGAGCTCAGGAGCAATGTGCTGCAGTTCTCCTGTTGGAGGGGAGCTGTGGCCGTGGCCGTGCTGCTCTGAGGAGCAGCACTCACTGCATTTCCCACTGCATTCCCCAACTTCTGCTGCTTGGCAGCGGCCGCACGGCTCCCACCTGAACGCAGGGAACGTTGCTCCCTCCTTGCTGGGAGGTCACAGGCAAGCCGAAGCAGGCTCTGTGGGGGGCCAGAAGCTGTTTTTTGGGGGGGATGGAAGAGAAACTACACCTTGCAAACCAGCTCGGTCAGGTGCTGGCTTTAATTCCTGCTGCTTTGTGATGAGGCCGTGGGATGAAGCACGGACAAAATCTTTTGGAGGAGGATCCCAGGGTGCTGGAGCACGCGCTGTCCGTGCATGCAAGCGCTCGCTGTTGAACCAAGATGGGATGAATTCTCCTGTGGTCACACTGGGGCAGGACCAAAGACCTCCACAGCTGGTTTTGGGGGGTTGGGGGGGGGGGGAGCCGGGCTGGCAGGATCACCTCTAAGCTCCGTGTTCCCTCTTGCAGATGCTGTCGACAGTGCTGAATATCATCATCTTCGAGGACTGCAGGAACCAGTGGTCAATGTCTCGGCCTCTGCTTGGCTTGATCCTGCTCAATGAGAAGGTAACATCCCCGCATCCCGCTGCCAGCGGAGGGGCCCCGGGGCAGCGCTGCTGTCAGAGCAGGTGGGGAAGCCGGGGCTGGGAGGGTGCCCACCCCTGCAGCAGCCTCGGTGCTAATTACCCTATTAATTTCTCATCTCCGAGAGCACGAGAAGCTCTGTAACGCTCTTCCTGGAGCGCCTGTTCCCCATGCCGGAGCCGAGCTGGCCGTTCTCTGGAAGCTAACCCAGCCTTTCTTGTTCCCCCCAGTACTTCTCTGACCTGAGGAACAGCATTGTGAACAGCCAGCCCCCGGAGAAGCAGCAGGCCATGCACTTGTGCTTCGAGAACCTCATGGAAGGCATCGAGCGCAACCTCCTCACCAAGAACAGGGACAGGTCAGTGCGTGGCACGGAGCCATAGATCTGCTCGGGTTGGAAAAAGCCTTTCAGGGTCACGGAGTCCAACCCCATCCCACCCATCCTGCCCCAAGACCAACAGCCCAGCGCTCAGTCACGGCCCCGAGCACCACGGCCAAGTGGTTTTGAAGCACGCTCAGGGATGGTGACTCCAGCACCTCCCTGGGGAGCCTGTTCCAGTGCTTCACAACCCTTTCTGTAAAGAAGTTTTTCCTGATCTCCAGCCTAAACCTCCCCTGGTGCAACTTGAGGTCCTGTCACCAGTGAGATGAGACCAGCGCAGCCCTCACTGCCCTCACCTGGCAGGGATTTGAGGAGAGCAGCGAGGTCTCCCCTCAGCCTCCTCTCCTCTCCCAGTTCCTCCAGTCTCCTCATATTCTCCCAGCCCTTCTTCAGCCTCGCTGCCCTTCTTTGTGCTTGCTCCAGCACCTCCATGTCCTTTCTGTATTGGGGTGCCCAAATCTGAGCCCAGCACTCGAGGTGGGGCCTCACCAATGCCGAGTACAGGGCAGGATGACTTCCCCAGTCCTGCTCCCCATTCCTGATCCCAGCCAGGATGCCATCGGCCTTCTTGGCCACCTGGGCACGCTGCTGGCTCACACTCAGCCCCCATCCCTCCGCACACCGAGGCCCCTTTCCAGCAGGCAGCTTCCATCCTCTCCCCACACCTTCAGGATCACCTGGGCTTGCTGAGACCGAAGCGCAGGACCCGACCCTCGGCCCTATGGGGTTGGGGGGCAGGGGGGGAAGGGGTGCTGGGGGGACATCCCCCTGCCCTAACGTGGGGCTCTGCCTTCCCCCCTCAGGTTCACGCAGAACCTGTCGGCGTTCCGGCGCGAGGTGAACGACTCCATGAAGAACTCCAGCTACGGCGTCAACAGCAACGACATGATGAGCTGACACCGCCCCGGCTCCTCCTGGACAGCGCAGCCAGCTCTTTGGGCCTGGCCCCGAGGGCTTCCCGTTTCCGATGGAAAGAAAAGAAAAGAAAAGAAAAAGAAAGAAAGAAAGAAAGCAAGGGCGTTTCTCATCCCTGCCCGTGTCCCCAGGGCTGGGCTGCGGCGCTGCTGCTTGGGCCGAGCTCCACGTCCCCAGGGAGGAAGAAGGGAGCAGGAGGGGGGTGAGCTGAGCGGGGCAGGGCGCTGCTGTGTCCGTGGGGAGGGGGTGGAGGTGGGCAGCAGCCGGGGGGCGAGGACCCAGCGGCTC
>NC_034429.1:1460200-1461316 GCF_002078875.1 Numida meleagris | reverse complement strand
CCGTTTTTCTCCCTTCTTTCCTCTGGCGATTGCGTGTTGGGTCCTTTTCCGCGTGAGCCGATTGCTGGTTGACTTGTAAGGGTGTTTGCTGCATACAGTGTAAGCATTGTGACTGCAAATAAACTTCAATGGTTTCTACTGAGCCGCGTCCGCTGCCCTTGGGGAGGGGGGGGGACGGGGGGGGGGTCACAGAACGACTCTGGGTGCGATGCTAACGAGCTTTATTTGCCATCGGCGCCGGAGCAGAGCGCGTCCCCCCCCCCCGGTCGCTGCTGCTTGGCCTGCTCATAGATGATGCTGTTGTAGCCCTCCCTGTTCCGAGCGATCTCGATGGCGAAGAACTGGATCCTGGTGGCTGGGAGAGGAGGGAGGGGGTGTTAAGGGTTGGGGGGTGGGGGGGGGGAAGAGGGACCCCAGGCCATGGGGTAAAGGGTGGGGGGCACTGGAACCCAACTGGGCCATGGATAAAGGATAGGGGATACCAGTACCCAGCTGGGCCCATGGATAAAGGGTGGAGGATACTGGTACCCAAATGACCCCATGGATAATGAATGGTGGGGGATACCAGTACCCAACTGGGCCATGGATAATGATGGGGGATACTGGTACCCAACTGGGCCATGGATAATGATGGGGGATACTGGTACACAACTGGGCCATGGATAATGATGGGGGACACTGGTACCCAGCTAGGCCATGGATAAAGGATGGGGGTTACTGGTACCCAACTGGGAGCAGGGATAAAGGGTGGGGGATACTGGAACCCTACGGGGCCCATGGATGATGAATGATGGGGGATACTGGAACTCAACTGGGCCATGGATAAAGGACAGGGGATACTGGTACCCAAATGACCCCATGGATAAATGATGGGGGATACCAGTACCCAACTGGGCCATGGATAAAGGATGGGGGTTACTGGAACCCAAACGACCCCATGGAAAATGAATGATGGGGGATACTGGAACCCAACGGAACTCGTGGATGATGGATGATGGAGGTTACTGGTACCCAACTGGGCCCATGGGCAAAGGACAGGGGATACTGGTACCCAACTGGGTGCATGGATAAATGATGGGGGATACCAGTACCCAACTGGGCCATGGATAATGAATG
>NC_034429.1:1450041-1451400 GCF_002078875.1 Numida meleagris | reverse complement strand
GGGTCCTCAAGGTCCTCTCTCCCCTTTTCCTTCCAGGTTTCGCTGCCGGAGACACCTGGAAATCTGCACTTTTTCCCCAATAAAGGCTCTGTTTTGCACTGGGGGCTCTCTGTGCTGGGGGGGGGGGATTAGGGTGCAGGTGTCCCCCCGCCCCCCCCATCATGTCCCATGTAGGATGCCAAGCGCTGCAGTGAATAGCAGACAGGAGGGGGTTCCTGACCCACTGAGCTGTAGGGCAGGTATGGGGGGGGGGGTGAGAAGGGGTGGGGGCTGCAGCGTGGGGTTCCCCTTAAGTAGGGCCCCCCCTCAAAGGTACAGCATTAGGGCTGCCCCTAGTGTGGGGCTGGGGGGCAGATGGGTGTTGGCATAAGCAGCCCCCCCCTCCTGCTGCTGTGATAGCAGCTGCCCAGGACCCTCTGCCCCAGCTTGGGGGGGAGGGGGGGGGTCATCTATCATCTGCTCAGGGGTGGGGGGAAGAGGGGGCCCGCTTCCGTGCTGCAGGTGCTCAGCTCCTATCGGCATCCCTGTGTGCAGGGCTACCCAAAATCAGGGGGTGGCTGGAACTTGGGGTACCAAGCATGAGGGGCTGCCTGGGACCCAAGGTGAAACCGTTGGGTGCCCAGGGGGTACTCGGCCCCCGGGGGGGGCCCAGTGCCAAGGGCTGCCTGCAACTGGTGAGTACCCAGCACCCAGGGGTGCCCAGAGCCAAGGGGTCCCTGGCACCAAGGGGTATCCAACACCAAGGGGTCCCGGCGCCCAGGGGTGCCTGGTACAGGGGGTCCCCCAGTGCCAAGGGGGGGGGGGTGCATCGTAGGGAGCGCTCGGTGCCAAGGGGTGCTCAGTTCCCAAAGGGGCTCCCATAGGGCCCCCCCCAGCTCCCATAGGGCCCCCCCACACCAAGGGGTGCCCAAAGGGGTGTCCATCCCCCAGGGGTCCCTGGAACCCGTGGGTACCCAGTGCCCAGGGGTCCCTGGCACCAAGGGGTGAACATCCACCACCAAGGGGTGCCCACGGGGTACCCAGCACCCAGGGGTGCGTGCCCTGCAACCCCACCCAGGAGCTTAGGGCGGGGGGCAGCCGCTGCACAGCGGGCTGCAGGCGTTGCATCCTCCTCCTCCTCCTCTTCCTCCTCCTCCTCCTCCTCCTCCCGCGAGGCCGCAGGCGGCTCCCGCACGCCCTCAGCTCTCGGCTGCGGCGGGAGGCGGTCGCTGTAGCAACGCGGTGCTGCGCAGGGGAGGGATGCGGGGCGCGGGCATGGCTCCCTGCGGACGGGCGAAGCAACCTGCAGCGGGTCCTGCGCTGCCCTGAAGGTAGGGGCCCTGCGCTCCCCCCCCGTACCGCACCGAATCCCCCGTCGCA
>NC_034429.1:1448267-1449941 GCF_002078875.1 Numida meleagris | reverse complement strand
GTGTGGGGCTGCACAGTGTGGGGCAGCTTGGCGCAGGGATGCTCGGTGTGGGGCTGCACAGTGTGGGGATGCTTGGCGCAGGGATGCTCAGTGTGGGGCAGCTTGGCACAGGGATGCTCGGTGTGGGGCTGCACGGCACAGGGCTGCTCGGTGTGGGGCTGCACAGTGTGGGGCAGCTTGGCGCAGGGATGCTCAGTGTGGGGCTGCTTGGTGCAGGGCTGCTCGGTGTGGGGCTGCTCGGTGTGGGGCTGCACAGCACAGAGATGCTTGGTGCAGGGATGCTCGGTGTGGGGCTGCATGGTTGGGGCTGCTTGGTGTGGGGCTGCTCGGTGTGGGGCTGCTTCATGCAGGGCTGCTCGGTGTGGGGCAGCTTGGCACAGGGCTGCTCAGTGTGGGGCTGCTCGGTGTGGGGCTGCTCGGTGTGGGGCTGCACGGCACAGGGATGCTTGGTGCAGGGCTGCTCGGTGTGGGGCTGCAAGGTGTGGGGCTGCTCAGTGTGGGGCTGCTTGGCGCAGGGATGCTCAGTGTGGGGCTGCTTCATGCATGGCTGCTCGGTGTGGGGATGCTCAGTGTGGGGCAGCACGGCACAGGGATGCTCGGTGTGGGGCTGCATGGTGTGGGGCTGCTTGGCGCAGGGATGCTTGGTGTGGGGCAGTTTGGCGCAGGGATGCTCAGTGTGGGGCTGCACAGTGTGGGGCTGCTCAGTGTGGGGCTGCTCGGTGTGGGGCTGCATGGTTGGGGCTGCTTGGCGCAGGGATGCTCGGTGTGGGGCTGCATGGTGTGGGGCTGCTTGGCACAGGGATGCTTGGTGCAGGGATGCTCGGTGTGGGGCTGCTCGGTGTGGGGCAGCTTGGCACAGGGATGCTCGGTGTGGGGCTGCTTGGCGCAGGGATGCTCGGTGTGGGGCTGCTCAGTGTGGGGCAGCTTGGTGCAGGGATGCTCGGTGTGGGGCTGCTTGGCACAGGGATGCTCGGTGTGGGGCTGCTTGGTGTGGGGCTGCACAGCACAGAGATGCTTGGTGCAGGGATGCTCGTTGTGGGGCTGCATGGTTGGGGCTGCTTGGTGTGGGGCTGCTTAGTGCAGGGCTGCTCGGTGTGGGGCTGCATGGTTGGGGCTGCACAGTGTGGGGCTGCACGGCACAGGGATGCTCAGTGTGGGGCTACTTGGTGCAGGGATGCTTGGTGTGGGGCCGCAAGATGTGGGGCTGCTCGGTGTGGGGCTGCCCGTCCAGAAGGGGAAACCCAGAGTGGCCGCAGGCGGCGAAGAGCTGGGAACTGGGAGGGGAAGGAGCTGGGAATGGGGAAACTGGGAGAGCAAGGAGCTGGGAACTGGGAGGGCACAGACCATGCCCCCCCCCCCTTTTCAATCCCCCCCTTCCTCCCCACAGCGCGCTGCGGTTCCTGCACACAGCGCTGAGCCCGCGCTGCCCGGACAGCGGAGCAGGATCCGCTCTGTGCCCCATGTCAGCGCTCAGCACAGCGGCCTGCACCGCCCTGCACCACCATGCATCGCCCTGCATCGCTCTGCACTGCTCTGCATTGCCCTGCACCGCCCTGCACCACCATGCATCGCCCTGCACTGCCCTGCATCACTCTGCACTGCTCTGCACCGCTCTGCACCAGCCTGCACTGCCCTGCATTGCCCTGCACTGCTCTGCACCAGCCTGCATTGCCC
>NC_034429.1:1440270-1441337 GCF_002078875.1 Numida meleagris | reverse complement strand
TGCACCGCTCTGCACCAGCCTGCACTGCCCTGCATTGCCCTGCACTGCTCTGCACCAGCCTGCATTGCCCTGCATCACTCTGCACTGCTCTGCACTGCCCTGCACCGCCCTGCGCCACCATGCATCGCCCTGCACCACCATGCATTGCCCTGCATTGCCCTGCACCACCATGCATTGCCCTGCACCGCTCTGCATTGCCCTGCACCAGCCTGCACTGCCCTGCACCAGCCTCCATCACTCTGCACCGCCCTGCACTGCTCTGCATCGCCCTGCACCACCCTGCACCACGCTGCACTGCCATGCACTGCTCTGCATCACCCTGCATTGCCCTGCACCGCCATGCACCAGCCTCCATCACTCTGCACCACCCTGCACTGCCCTGCACTGCTCTGCATCGCCCTGCACCGCCCTGCACCGGCCTGCATCCCACTTCACTGCCCTGCACTGCCCTGCACCACTCTGCTCCACTCTGCACGGCTCTGCACCACCCTGCACCAGCCTGCATCACTCTGCAACACCCTGCATCGCCCTGCACCGCCCTGCACCGCCCTGCACTGCTCTGCATCGCCATGCACCAGCCTGCACTGCCCTGCACTGCCCTGCATCACTCTGCACTGCTCTGCACCACCCTGCACCGCCTTGCATTGCCCTGCACCAGCCTGCATCACTGTGCTCCACCCTGCACCGCCCTGCACTGGCTTCTTTCCTCTTTTCCCTTCCTATCTTTCCTCTTTTTCCTCCCTTTCTTTCCCCTTTTTCCTCCCTTTCTTTCCCCTTTTTCTTTCCTTTCTTTCCTCTTTTCTCTTCCTTTCTTTCCTCTTTTTCCTCCCTTTCTTTCCTTTTTCCTTTCCCCTTTTTCCTCCCTTTCTTTCCTCTTTTCCCTCCCTTTTTTCCCTCTTTTTCCTCCCTTTCTTTCCCCTTTTTCCTCCCTTTCTTTCCCCTTTTCCCTTCCCTTCTTTCCTCTTTTCCCTTCCTTTCTTTCCCTTTTCCTCCCTTTCTTTCCTCTTTTTCCTCCCTTTCTTTCCTCTTTTTCCTCCCTTTCTTTCCCTTTTCCTCCCTTTCTTTCC
>NC_034429.1:1435657-1437356 GCF_002078875.1 Numida meleagris | reverse complement strand
TATGGGCACGGTGGGGATGGGAGGAGGTTGGACTTGGGGGTGTTGGAGGATCTTTCCAACCTGGATGGTTCTATGGGCACGGTGGGGATGGGAGGGGGTTGGACTTGGGGGTCTTGGAGGACCTTCCCAACCTGGATGGTTCTGTGGGCACGGAGGCGATGGGTTGGGGTCAGACTTGGGGGTCTTGGAGGATCTTTCCAACCTGGATGGTTCTATGGGCACGGCAGCAATGGGAGGGGGTTGGACTTGGGGGTCTTGGAGGACCTTCCCCACCTGGATGGTTCTGTGGGCACAGCGGTGATGGGAGGGGTCACACTTGGGGGTCTTGAAGGACCTTTCCAACCTGGATGGTTCTGTGGCCATGGTGGGGATGGAAGGGGGTTGGACTTGGGGGTCTTGGAGGACCTTCCCAACCTTGATGGTTCTGTGGCCATGGTGGGGATGGGTTGGGGTTGGGCATGGTGGGGGTCTTGGAGGACCTTCCCCACCTGGATGGTTTTATGGGCACGGTGGGGATGGGAGGGGGTTGGACTTGGGGGTCTTGGAGGACCTTTCCAACCTGGATGGTTCTATGGGCACAGTGGGGATGGGCTGGGGTCAGACTTGGGGGTCTTGGAGGACCTTCCCAACCTGGATGGTTCCATGGCCATGGTGGGGATGGAAGGGGGTTGGACTTGGGGGTCTTGAAGGACCTTTCCAACCGTGATGGTTCTATGGGCATGGTGAGGGTCTTGGAGGACCTTTCCAACCTGGATGGTTCTATGGGCACAGTGGGGATGGGTTGGGGTCGGACTTGGGGCTCTTGGAGGATCTTTCCAACCTGGATGGTTCTGTGGGCAGGGTGGGGATGGAAGGGGGTTGGACTTGGGGGTCTTGGAGGACCTTCCCAACCTGGATGGTTCTATGGGCAGGGTGGGGATGGAAGGGGGTTGGACTTGGGGGTCTTGGAGGACCTCCCCAACCTGGATGGTTCCGTGGGCATGGCAGCAATGGAAGGGTGTCGGACTTCGGGGTCAGACTTGGGGGTCTTGGAGGACCATCCCAACCTGGATGGTTCTGTGGGCATGGTGNTGGAAGGGTGTCGGACTTCGGGGTCAGACTTGGGGGTCTTGGAGGACCATCCCAACCTGGATGGTTCTGTGGGCATGGTGGGGATGGGTTGGGGTTGGGCATGGTGGGGGTCTTGGAGGACTTCCCCAACCTGGATGGTTCCATGGGCACAGCGGTGATGGGGGGATTGGACTTGGGGGTCTTGGAGGACTTTTCCAACCGTGATGGTTCCATGGCCATGGTGGGGATGGGTACGTGGGCATGGTGGGGATGTGCAGCACGCAGCACGCAGCACACAGCAGCATGCAGCACCCAGCACGCAGCACATAGCATGCAGCAGCACCCAGCACCCAGCATGCAGCAGCACCCAGCACGCAGCACCCAGCACGCAGCACGCAGCACCCAGCATGCAGCACCCAGCACCCAGCAGCACCCAGCACCCAGCACGAAGCACACAGCACCCAGCACCCACGCAGCATGCAGCAGCACACAGCACCCAGCACGCAGCAGCACCCAGCACCCAGCATGCAGCAGCACCCAGCACGCAGCACCCAGCACGCAGCACCCAGCACCCAGCACGAAGCACACAGCATGCAGCACCCAGCACCCAGCACCCAGCACGCAGCACCCAGCACGCAGCACCCAGCAC
>NC_034429.1:1426971-1427977 GCF_002078875.1 Numida meleagris | reverse complement strand
GTACAGCCCCATAGAGCTCTGGGGTTTGGCATGTACAGCCCCATAGAGCTCTGGGGTTTGATGTGCTCAGAGCCTGGAGGGCGATGCTGTGGGGCTGGGAGTGTTGCAGGCCCCATAGAGCTATGGGGTTTGGCACGGCTCAGAGCCTGGAGGGCAATGCTATGGGGTTAGGAGTATTGGGGGCCCCATAGAGCTATGGGGTTTGACATGTACAGAGCCTGGAGGGCGATGCTGTGGGGCTGGGAGTGCTGGACACCCCATAGAGCTATGGGGTTTGATGTGCTCAGAGCCAGGAGCGCAATGCTGTGGGGCTGGGAGTATTGGACACCCCACAGCGCTATGGGGTTTGACATGTACAGCCCCACAGCGCTATGGGGTTTGACATGTACAGCCCCACAGCGCTATGGGGTTTGGCATGTACAGCCCCACAGTGCTATGGGGTTTGACATGTACAGAGCCTGGAGGGTGATGCTGTGGGGCTGGGAGCGTTGAAAGCCCCATAGAGCTATGGGGTTTGGCACGTACAGCCCCACAGCGCTATGGGGTTTGGCATGTACAGCCCCATAGAGCTATGGGGTTTGACATATACAGCCCCATAGAGCTTGGGGTTTGGCATGTACAGCCCCATAGAGTGATGGGGTTAGGAGCATTGGGGGCCCCATAGAGCTATGGGGTTTGATGTGCTCAGAGCCAGGAGGGCAATGCTGTGGGGCTGGGAGCACTGGACACCCCATAGAGCTATGGGGTTTGGCATGTACAGCCCCATAGAGCTCTGGGGTTTGATATTCTGAGAGCCTGGAGGGCGATGCTGTGGGGCTGGGAGTGTTGCAGGCCCCATAGAGCTATGGGGTTTGGCATGTAGAGCCCCATAGAGCTATGGGGTTAGGAGTATTGGGGCCCCATTGAGCTCCGGGGTTTGGCATGTACAGCCCCATAGAGCTCTGGGGTTTGGCATGTACAGCCCCATAGAGCTATGGGGTTAGGAGTATTGGGGGCCCCATAGAGC
>NC_034429.1:1422119-1423206 GCF_002078875.1 Numida meleagris | reverse complement strand
CGCACGGTGACCCCCCCATCCCAAGCCCCCACGGCTCCTTTAGAGCAGAACCCCGCGTTCCCCGCGCTCTGCCCCTCGCAGCGAGGTGAGCACGCGCCGCGCTGCAGCTGCCCGCCCTGACTCGGTGCCACATCGCTGCAGACAGCTGCCCGCCGCCCGCTCTCCTTTTTCACGCCCACACCAGCAACTGCCTCCCGCTCCTCGCTATTCCCGGCCTCGTGCTTGGGGCCCAGAGAGGAGCCGGCCCCGCGGCGCCGCTCGGCGCAGCACCCATGGGTGGTGGGAGGACGCGGGGCCGGCAAGGAGAGCGAGGCGAGCACCAAGGGCCAAGCACGCGGCTCCCGGCAGCTCCCCTCCACCGAAAGGCTGAGGGTTGCACGCGAGCACGAAGCACAGGTGAAAAAAGGCCGAGATCCAAGATCCGAGATCCCCCAGGGGAGGTTTGCAAACACCGGGGCTGAGCACCGGGCCGAGCATCCCGAGCCCCACGTGCAGGGCAGCGCCAGCACCGGGGCGGCGGAGCCAGAGCAAAGGCAGCGCTGCAAAGGGATGGAAACGAGGGAGCGCGGCGGGTGGGCGAGCTCCCCCCAGGTTAAACTCTTCTCCTTGAGGAGAAGGACTCGCCGATTTCGCCACGTTCCAGCTCAGGCTCCAGGCTCAGCCTTTCCATGGGTCTTGGGAAAACGCAGGAAGGGAACGCTTCCTCCTCTCCGAGAAGGAGAGGTGGATCATTGGGCCAAATTCCGCCATATGGCGGAACTCCGCCGAGCGTTCGCTGTGCCACCAACCACGGGGGGGTCAGGGGAGAACCATGGGATGTGGGGGGCAGGGGGCACCTCCAGGAGCACCCAGTCCAAGCATTGGGTCCAGCCCCACCAGGCCCAGAGAACCAGAGAACCAGCCACGTTGGAAAGCAGCTTCGAGATCACCCAGTCCTAGCGCGGCTGGCATCCATGGTGGTGCCATAGGGATGGGCATGGGAGGGGTAGATTGGGGTTGGACTTGGGGTTCTTGGTGGTCTTCTCCAACTTTGGTGGCTCTATGGGCATGGTGGAGATAGGTAGGGGTTGGACTTGGGGTTCTTGGT
>NC_034429.1:1417442-1419329 GCF_002078875.1 Numida meleagris | reverse complement strand
AAACCCGGGGAAAAAATGTCACGTCCCAAGGTGAAACGGGCCCAGGAACGCCCGGCCCACGCAGGCGGGGATTAGCGCGGCCCCGGGAGGACGGATCAGGGCTGCCCACGGCGCTGCTATAGAGACGAGGCCTCGGCGCGGAGCGGGCACGCGGGGCGACGGAGGAGAGCAGCTGCGGGAAAAGGGGAAAGCGGCACCGGGAGCCTCGGAGACGCGGGAAGACAAAACGCCGCTTTGGTTTTTGCTTTTCGAAGCAAATGCTGCGCAGCGCAAATTAATTCACGCCCGAGCGTTGAGCATCTCGGCTCTCTGAGCCTTTCTTTGGAAACGGTTATATTCAGCGAGCTCAACCACTCCTCCTCCTCCATCTGCTCGGCGAGGGGGAACAAACAAGGCAGCGCCGAGCGAAGGAAGGAAGGAAGGGAGGAAGGAAGGGAGGAAAGGAGGGAGGAAAGGAGGGAGGAGAGCCGTGCCAGCCCCACGCCGGCCCCGGAGCACGGGGTTCCCCCCGGTCCCGGGATCCGTGCGGCCTTGCCGCGCCGTTGCGGGTCCCGCTCGCTCCCCGCCGCCTCCTCGCAAAGCGGGGCGAGTCAAAAAGTGCCGCCCTGACTCATCAGCCGCATGATCCGAGGCTGCGGCTAAAAACGGGGAATTGCTTTACTCACCGTCTTGGGTACAATCTGTTTCTTGGGCTGCCCGATCTTGAACGGGATCCTGGGAAAGAGAGAAGGGAGAGGAAGGGGGGGGGGGGGAAACAACGCGTGAGCGCAGAGGAGACGCACCACAACCCTGCGCCCGCGGCGGGGGGGGGGGGGGGGGGGGGGGGGGGGAGCAGGGACCCCCACCACGACCCCCCGGCCCCACCGAGGCCGCGCGCTGCTCTCCCAGCGCCGGGAGCAAGGATGCTGCAAGCGGCTCCTCGAGCCACAACAAAGCCCGGGTGTATTTAGGAAGAGGGAACGGAGAGGAGCGAGAGGGCGAGCGCGTGGGGCCGGGAGCCGCACGCTAAGCGTTGCTCCGCTGCAACGCTGCCCTGCCGGCACCGCAGCCCGCGCTCCTCGCATCCCTGCCAGGGCTGCTGCCGAAACCTGGGTTCCCTCCGTCGTCCCCTCCAACGTGAGCCAGCTCCGAGGTGAAGAGCGCTCGGCCAACCCGGGAATAACTGCGTTTCCTTCCCCTTATCGGCACAATAAAAAAGCCAGGGACGCAACCGCTGCCTTCGGGGTGTCCTGAAAGCCGAAGAGGCGACGCCGGCTTCCAACACCTCGGCCAGGACAAGGCCGAGCGCCAAAGGAAAGTCGGGTCCTGGGACAAACGCTGCCCAACGCCTCGCGGCCCCGCAGCATCGCACCCCAGCGCCAAGCTGCATCCCCAAGAGCTGCCCCCGTTCCCACTCGTGTCCCAAATTCCCACTCGTGACCCAAATTCCCACTCGTGTCCCAAATTCCCACTCGTGTCCCCAATTCCCACTCGTGACCCAAACCCGGGGCTGCTCAACCCCATCCCCGGCCGCTCTGCTCCCCGTGCTGGAAGGAGCTTCCATCGGAGCAAAGCCGTGGGCACGACGCGGCCCCGCAAGCCAAGCTCTCCCTGCCTCCTTCCGGCCGAGCTCTGGCACCGGCTCCGACCCGACGGTGTAATTAAAGCCGCCGCTAACGAAGCCGGGGAGCAGCACCTGAGTCACGCGCCGATAAGTGCACGCTTTTCTGCAGGGCTTCCTGTTTATGGCCCCGCTCTTGCTCTTCCACCCGTGTCATTTTGGGGCCGTTCACCCTTCCCAGGCGCCGTGAATCACCCCCCCTCCACACCCCCCCCCCTTCGTTTCCAAACCAACCCTCTCCAGGTGTGTAATTACCTAATTACCGCCCAGCGCCCGGCCGTGTGCCG
>NC_034429.1:1413371-1414612 GCF_002078875.1 Numida meleagris | reverse complement strand
CCCCCCCACCCGCGACTCATAGCAACCGCTCCAAACACGGCGCTGAAAACGCAAAAGGGAAAAAATGATCCCAACCCATCGCAAACGGCTTCTGACCGAGCGGCTCCGCGCCAGCTCCCGGGCCCGGTTCCCCGCGGTGGGAGGTCACGGCGTGGGGGGAGGCCAGGAGAGGGGGTCGAGGAAGGGCCGGGACCCCCACCCTCTGCACCGTGTCGGCCTCATCCCAGCACGTGGGTGGGGAACGGGCGTCCCTGCAGCACGGGGAAACAGAAAGGGAGAGGTGAGAGAGCTGCCAACGTCGCTCGGCGTCGGCCGGGCTCGGCGCTGCGGCCCAGCAAATCCACGCTGGTGTCAGCACCGGCTCTCCCACCCGATCCCAGATGAGCAGGGGAAAAAAATAAAAAAAAAAAATTAAAAAAAAAAAAAAACGATATTTTACTCACCCATCAAAAGAAAATTACTCACGCCAGGCGCGTGGGTGAGCAGAATTCTGCGAGGCTGTTTTAGGCCCTGACTATGCTACAAAAATATCCATTTTAAGCATGGTTGTGAAACGCGGTTGTGGCTCAACTCTTAACGTTGCTTTTTAGCTACCTGCACAAAGGAGAGGGAAAAAATAATAATTAAGAAATCCCCGCGCGCCCATCGCGCCGCTTCCGCTCGGCGCCGGCGCCCGCTCGCTTCGTCCCATCTGATTTCACAGAAGCGTGAAGGCTGGGATCGAGCACGGAGATCAACCGGCCCCAACATCGACCCAGCAGCAGCAGCAAACCATGAGATCCCGTCCAAAACCGGGCTCTGCCGGGAGCTGGGGAGAAGGGGAGCGCTGCCACGGACCATGGAAAGACCACGAGCCATTGACTATCGACCATGGAAAGAGCAGGAGCCACTGACTATCGACCATGGAAAGAGCAGGAGCCATTGACTATCGACCACGGAGGGACCAGGAGCCATTGACTATCGACCATGGAAAGACCACGAGCCATTGACTATCGACCATGGAAAGAGCAGGAGCCATTGACTATCGACCATGGAGGGACCAGGAGCCATTGACTATCAACCATGGAAAGAGCAGGAGCCATTGACTATTGACCATGGAAAGACCACGAGCCATTGACTATCGACCATGGAAAGACCAGGAGTCATTGACCAAGGCCCAGTGACCACGGAGGGACCAGAAGCCATTGACTATCGACCATGGAGGGACCAGGAGCCATTGACCAAGGCCCAGTGACCATGGA